>NC_071283.1:14572126-14674626 GCF_023375685.1 Ictalurus furcatus | reverse complement strand
TGCACACCGTTACCCTGTGAAGCAATCTGTCCGAGTCATCTGGGAAAGAAAGAGTGCTCGGCTCTGGTCGGATTTTTTGGAAGCAGCCGTAAAGCTGTTCTGTTTTCAGCGGCGTAAAAAAGTTCTTCAGTCTAATACATTACTGTTTCTATAGCAACGGCTCAGAGTGGAGTACGGATAGTACGACTTTACAGAAACAGAAAGGACGAAAGACAGAAATAACGGAGTAAATAGGGGAAAAAAATACATGATATACACGGGGGGGGGGACGAAATAAAAGCAAATGAAGAAAAAAGAGAAGAAAATAAAAAGGAGGAAGGAAAGAAAGAACAGAGGAAAAGAAAAAAGAAAGAATAATATACAAAAAAGTGAGAAAGACCAAAGAGTTAAAAATCGGAAAGGCTGAGAGAAAAAACGGAATAGAGAACAATTTAAAAGGAGAAAAAAGGAATGTGGAAGGAGAGTAGGAGAAAACAACAAATCCTTCATGGAGAACAGAAAGAATACAAAGAACGAAAGAAAGAAAGGACTGAGGAAAAGATTAAGAAATGGAAACGGAGGTGAGAAAGAAAGAAAGAAAGAAAAAGAAAGTTCTAGATGGGATACATAAAAAAAGACAATGAAGTTATATTAACGGAGAAGAAGAGAACGAAAGAAAAGGAGGAAAGAAAGAAGGGACAGAGGAAAAGAAATAATAAAGAACAATTAAAGAAAAAGAGAGAAAGACAAAACAATTAAATAGGTTCTGAGATTTAAAAAGGAAAAAAGAAAGAATGAAAGAAAGCGTGGAAAGTGATTCGAAAAAATAATAAGGAAAGAAAGAAAGAAAGAAAGAAAGGACTGAAGAAAAGAAAAAAAAATACGAAATGGAAACGAAGAAGGGAACGAAAGAAAGAAAAAGAAAGTTCTAGATGGGATACATAAAAAAGACAATGAAGTTATATTAACGGAGAAGAAGAGAACGAAAGAAAAGGAGGAAAGAAAGAAGGGACAGAGGAAAAGAAATAATAAAGAACAATTAAAGAAAAAGAAAGAAAGACGAAACAATGAAATAGGTTCGGAGGTTTAAAAAGGAAAAGGAAAGAATGAAAGAAAGCGTGGAAAGTGATTCGAATAATAATAAGAAGGAAAGAAAGAAAGAGAAAGAAAGAGGGGAAATATAAAGCTAAAAAGAGGAATGGAAGGAATGAATGAAGTGTTTTATTCCTCTTACACCACAGCAACGTGCCAACGATTACAATATACCGTATGTTTATTAGTAAAGAATATGGTGATTTTTTATCCATTTATAGTTACTCTTCACGTCGGGGAGCACCTGTGAAACACGTCCGTGCCCGTTCTCCCAGCTGTACTCAAGCGCACGCTGCCCTTACCGTGAAAATTCATGCCATGTATCATGCTTAATGAAGGATATAGATATAGATATATATATTTTTTTTCATGTCCCTGTTCTATAATTCAGTCCCACATCCTGCTCCATCGCTCTCCACTTTACAACCAGCTTTCATTCCACATCCATGAAGAATCCGTCCTGCTCTCACGCTAGGAAAGTAATTAGCGCACGTACATAATTGCCATCGGGGTCAGCGGCTGGTTCACGCCGAGACAAGTGTGTGTGAGACGCTTGCTTGGAAATAATTGGCTTGAGAACTCTGCTGGGTTTGATTGGAGTTTGACAGCCACTCGCAGACCGTAAACAGTTTGTGCCGCTGTTCAAGCGAGACTTAATGAACGCTCTCGCGTCACGACGGCTCCAGAACAAACCCACGTCGTGCTTCTCCTCCAGTCTGTGGAGTGCGCTCAGCTTTGAGTAATGCGTGGAGTTAGCGTTGTGTATGTACTAGTGACGTATTATTATCACTGACTCCATTTATCACCGATTCAGGAGCAGAGAGGACGGAGCGCTCGCTCATGTCTCTTTCTCTTCACTCAGCCTCAAAACAGGGGACGTTAACAACAGTGTGGCCTTGATTCCTCCATTTCAGCCATGACCCCCCCCCCCCCACCATCTCCACAACATAACACAACACAACACACACACACACACACACATACACACCATCACTCCGAATGATCTGGCAGTACACATGGCTTTATCGAGTGACCTTGAGCTCAGAAACGGCGCCCACATAACACCACTGAAGCGGTAACGTGACAAAGTGTGCGATTTCCTTTTATAAGGTCAGCATCTGCTTTATTGATTCTACTGTACAGGCCTCTTTTGAAAAAACGATAGAAAATGACTGAGAAAAACGAATTTGTGGAAAATAGGAAAGAGAGAAAGAAAAGGAACTGACGGGAAAAAAATATAAGCAAATATTTAGGAATATAAATCGAATAAAAAGAGGGAAAAAATCCGTGGAAAGAAAGAAGGAAAGAAAGAAAGAAAGAAAGAAAGAAAGAAAGAAAGAAAAACTAATTAAAAAAAGCATCAAAGAATGACAGGATGAAGCAAAGAATAATATAGAAATAAAATTTAAAAAGGAATAAAGAGAAAGAATAAATATAGTAAATGACAAAGAAAGGCATTCCAAAAGTAATAACAGAAACAGAGTTAGAAAAAATATGATCTAATAATAGAGAATAGATAGATAGAAAGAAAGAAAGAAAGAAAGAAAGAACTGACGATAATAAATATCAGCAAATATTTACAAATATAAATCAAATAAAAAGAGAAAAATAGGAAAAATTAAATGGAAAGAAAAACTAATAAAAAGTGTAAAAGAATGAGAGGATGAAGCAAAGAATAATATAGAAATAAAATTATAAAGAAAGATAGAAAGACAGAAAGAAATGATAAAAAGCGCGATGCTGAGTGTCGACGTGGTTTAGAGAGTGACCTTGTGCACATAACAGTGCTGAAGCAGTAACGTGACAAAGTGAGCGATTTCCTTCAGTAAGGTCAGCATTTTCTGTTTGATTGATTCGATTTGTTCCTTTTGTCAGGTGAGAACCTGCGCCATCTCCTGAACCTATAGCTTATAAATAATGTTTGTGTATGTGTGTGATACAGATCAGCCCGGGAGCTAGGGTGAGATGGAGGAGGGGTGTGATGGAGATGGGGTCAGTGAGATGGAGGAGGGGTGTGATGTAGATAGGGTCAGTGAGATGGAGGAGGGGTGTGATGGAGATGGGGTCAGTGAGATGGAGGAGGGGTGTGATGGAGATGGGGTCAGTGAGATGGAGGAGGGGTGTGATGTAGATAGGGTCAGTGAGATGGAGGAGGGTCAGAAGGAGGAGTGGAGGAGGAGGGGTGTGACGTAGATGGGGTCAGCGTCGGGGTGAGACGGAGGAGGGGTGTGACGTAGATGGGGTCAGCGTCGGGGTGAGACGGAGGAGGGGTGTGACGTAGATGGGGTCAGCGTCGGGGTGAGACGGAGGAGGGGTGTGACGTAGATGGGGTCAGCGTCGGGGTGAGACGGAGGAGGGGTGTGACGTAGATGGGGTCGGCGTCGGGGTGAGACGGAGGAGGGGTGTGACGTAGATGGTCTTCAGGAGATCAGACATGGATGCTTTTTTCCCTCCACCTTCGTTACAGGCAGAAGGTGAGGCACGTCTTCAGCCTTTTGATGTTCCAATATTTTCGACTTTGTGTCTTCGGGAGCGTCGGCGCTTCTCCGAGATTATTAAGCATTCTGTTTTAGTCGGGTTCGGTATACGGGGAGAAAAATGCCACGATCATGTGATGCCTCCTCTCGCTACTCGTTCTCTCAGTCTGTAGAGCAGGATTGAATTCTGCAGAAAGATCTGAGCAGAAACACAGCAGTTTGGGGGAATGTGGTGTGATGAATCAGAGTCACGGTTAGAGGAAAAGAAAGAAAGAAAAAAGAAAGAAAGAAAATAAGAACCAAAATAACAATACACAGTAATATAGGAGGGAAAACAAAAAAATTCAATATAAATTGTATAAAAAATTAAAAATTTGAGAAAACCTCACCAGAGCACTGTCTATACATTTCAGTTGTTAAATCACACACACACACACACACACACACACACACACACGTATATAGAATCCAGAATTCATCAATGCTGTGATATAAACCTTGATGATCACCGCAGGCCCTGTTCATGCCGTCCTCCGTTTAAAGATTTGTGACTCATTTTGTGTCTCGTTCTTTCACGCTCGTGGCATGCTGCGAGGAAAATGAGCGAGGATTTAAAAAAGAGGCTGAATGAATGCTAATTCCATGTTTAATAAAGCCCCGGCTCCCTCAGAAGTCGGCAAACTAGATCCCACCTCAGCCAGCCTAGCATTAGCGAGCGAGACGCTGCAGCGATATATTACAACCTGACTTCTTTTTTAACTTTTATTCTCCCGTGATATCTTAAATTAAAGCTCCAATATTGCGCGACTGCTCCATTTTCATATTAAAGACTGAGATGAATGGGTTGGTATGCAAGCAATATTGAGTTTCGAAGAACGTTCCCATGCCAGAAAACTAACTAATAAACATTTCTGAGTTAAAGAGTGATTACAAAACTCCCGTGCAATCAGGACTACCATGTAGCATGGCAATAATGGAAAATTCTGGACTAGTATTCCAATAATTAATTAATTAAAAATTTGAATACTAGTTGAAGTGTTAGCAATGCGAAATACTAGCAGGTAGAGCTTAGCAATACAAATAACGAGCAGGAGTGTTAGCCATAGAAAATACAAGCTGACGTGTTAGCAATACAAATAACTAGCTAAAGTGTTAGCAATACAAATAACTAGCTGACGTGTTAGCAATAGAAAATACAAGCTGACGTGTTAGCAATACAAATAACTAGCTAAAGTGTTAGCAATACAAACAACTAGCTGACGTGTTAGCAATAGAAAATACAAGCTGACGTGTTAGCAATACAAATAACTAGCTAAAGTGTTAGCAATACAAACAACTAGCTGACGTGTTAGCAATACAAACAACTAGCTGACGTGTTAGCAATACAAACAACTAGCTGACGTGTTAGCAATACAAATAACTAGCTGACGTGTTAGCAATAGAAAATACTAGCTAAAGTGTTCGCAATACAAATAACTAGCTGACGTGTTAGAAATAGAAAATACTAGCTGACGTGTTAGCAATACAAATAAAATAACTAGCTGACGTGTTAGCAATACAAATAACTAGCTGACGTGTTAGCAATACAAAATATTAGCTGAAGTGTTAGCAATACAAATAACTAGCTGACGTGTTAGCAATAGAAAATACTAGCTAAAGTGTTCGCAATACAAATAACTAGCTAAAGTGTTAGCAATAGAAAATACTAGCTAAAGTGTTAGCAATACAAATAAAATAACTAGCTGACGTGTTAGCAATACAAATAACTAGCTGACGTGTTAGGAATACAAATAACTAGCTGACGTGTTAGCAATGCAAATAACTAGCTGACATGTTAGCAATAGAAAATACCAGCTAAAGTGTTAGCAATACAAATAAAATAACTAGCTGACGTGTTAGCAATACAAATAACTAGCTGACGTGTTAGCAATACAAATAACTAGCTGACGTGTTAGCAAAACAAATAACTAGCTGACGTGTTAGCAATGCAAATAACTAGCTGACGTGTTAGCAATAGAAAATACTAGCTAAAGTGTTAGCAATACAAATAACTAGCTGACGTGTTAGCAATACAAATAACTAGCTAAAGTGTTAGCAATACAAATAACTAGCTGACGTGTTAGAAATAGAAAATACTAGCTGACGTGTTAGCAATACAAATAACTAGCTGAAGTGTTAGCAATACAAAATATTAGCTGAAGTGTTAGCAATACAAATAACTAGCTGACGTGTTAGCAATAGAAAATACTAGCTAAAGTGTTCGCAATACAAATAAAATAACTAGCTGACGTGTTAGCAATACAAATAACTAGCTGAAGTGTTAGCAATACAAAATATTAGCTGAAGTGTTAGCAATACAAAATATTAGCTGAAGTGTTAGCAATACAAATAACTAGCTGACGTGTTAGCAATAGAAAATACTAGCTAAAGTGTTCGCAATACAAATAACTAGCTAAAGTGTTAGCAATAGAAAATACTAGCTAAAGTGTTAGCAATACAAATAAAATAACTAGCTGACGTGTTAGCAATACAAATAACTAGCTGACGTTAGCAATACAAATAACTAGCTAAAGTGTTAGCAATAGAAAATACTAGCTGAAGTGTTAGCAATACAAATAACTAGCTGACGTGTTAGCAATAGAAAATACTAGCAGGGAGAGCTTAGCAATACAAAACACTGAAATACAGTATCTTGCATTTTAATGTTCTGTATTTTTTGTGCTATTTTGGTGTATGTTCTTCTCATAAAAAAATATGATTAAAGGATATAAGAGACTATATAGACCCTACACTCATATATGGAACAAAAATATATATTATTTTACATTTAGCACCCTAAAGGGTTCTTTGGTTGGTTTGTCTCGTCCTATTTGTTGCATATTTTAAGACATAGTCCCCAAAACTATAAGATCAGGGGGGACTCTTTATGTACAATTTTCATAGTTTCCACTTAAGAAGTAGAAGCCCTTCAGAAATCTAGTCCTGTTAACCCGGACTACTGGATATAATGATGGTCAAAATGTTCTAGAAATTCAGATCTAGATCTTTGGCTTTTCTTTCTGGCTGAGCCTTAAATGGTTCTCTGTGAGGAATTTAAGGCTGTTAAGCTAGTTGCGCTCCAGCTAGCATACTTTAAGGGTTCTTTGGCTTGGATAGGAAGGAAAGAACCTTTATATATATATACAAAGAACCCTACGATTTTGAAATGTCTGATGAAACAAAATCCAATCAGAGATCGTAAAAAGGGTTTAATTTTTTTTCCTTTAATGTTAAAAATTCTTCTGGACTGTATATAAGTCATGGAAAATGTCCTAAAAAATAACTTCCTAATCTGAGTGAGAACTTTAAGTACTCCGGAGAATCTAAACAGGATATGTGTGTGTGTGTGTGTGTGTGTGTGTGTGTGTGTTGCATGCTCATTGCACCCATTCCAGGAAATTAATATTCCCAGAAAGATCTCGATTCGAGAAGGTTCCTTAACCTTTAACCTCCAAAACGACAAAGTGTCCTGTTGGTGAAGGGCACTGGGATTTCGAGTGCTGTATTGTGGTCCGGGAACGGATGAGAGAGCCGGGAACAGGTCCGAGCTCCGGACCGGAATACGAAAGCAGGCGAATGCGCAATGTGGTCCTGAAAAGAAAGGCTTCGGCGTCAGGGTGATAGAAATCGTCTTAAGATCATTCAGAGAATGTCGGAAGTACAATTGTAATTTACGATCGCATTTCTGGAACGACCGTAATTTCGAAAAGTTGCTAAAGCTACTTCCTGAAAGAGGACACGTCGACATTGCGAGCTTCTTGTTTATAAAAGGTTAATATCACATTCACCTTTCCTCAATTCGCGCTGAAAATAAACACGGGCTGTCGAAGGAGCTCCGACTGCGGATAGGATCTGCTAATTTCTTGATACGGAACCGTTTTGTAATGGCCATTGTAATGGCGTGCGTATGCGCTTATTGCTTTTTAGAGGTCACACTGATACGAGGTTATTGGCTCTGATGAGATGTTCTAGGTCGAGTCTTAATCACACACAACGATTGGCCATTACGCTGTAGTGTACAGATGCTCAGGCTGTGTATCGGCATCACTCCTCCATTACTGCGTCCAGATTTCATCCCATCTTCTTCACATTAACCTTGTGTTGGAGTAAGTGGAACAAACAAGAACAAAAGTACCGGAATCATGCCGGGTATTTATTTATTTATTTCTATCTCACACGCCATGGGTTCCTAGAAGTTCGTCTCGGACTATACGGTAGCAGACGGTAATGAGATCGTTCGTATTCATATAACACATAAATACGTCACTGTTAATCGATGAAGTCTATCGTTCCTTTAAAGTCGCTTGATTGTCTGGATGCCTGAATGCTTTCTGGATAGAATTATGAATGAAATTGAGTGTAAGTGTAGCGGATGAGTGCTCGGTCAGCTTATCCTTCAACCCAGAGAACGCATCGGATTAAGAAACAAACGACATGTTTCTATTAACCCGACAAATCAAAAGAGCGGCTTAAAAGTGTATTAAAATAGCATACATCCCCCACCCACCCACACACACACACACACACACACCCACACACACACACACACACACACACACACAATGATTTCATAACCTCAATTTAGTATCTTGCAGCTACATTCAGTTTTGCGCACAAGTATCTGTCGGAGCACGACATAGAAATACTAAGCAGCGCTGGATCAAGTGCTGTTTCGCCATCTTCACATTCATATATCATCATGTTCATCTTTTTTTATTATTCAGCAGTTTTAAATAGATTTTATGTTGCATTGTACAGTACTAAAATTAAACGCAAAGAACAAAAAAACAAGAAACAAAAAAAAACACTTCCTTCTTCAGTCCATATTTTCTATCCCGGTTTTATTTAATTATTTATTTATTTATTTATTAAGCTTGTAGCTTGTATTACAGATGGTTTGTATAACCTGAGAAGCACAATCAGGAAATCAACTTAAGCAGGTGCGTAACTTGACTGCGAGTACCGCGGAGTAAAAATTGTCTCAACACTCGCGTTCTTAAGTTCAAATTTTTTTTTTTAAATGGCGGTTTCGATGTTAAGCGATTAATAAAAGTGCTTGTTTTTGTTTCAGAAATTTTCCAAAAAAACAAATTCAACCCTTTTTTTTTTTTTTTTTTTTTTTTTTTTTTTAAGATGCTGCCAAATCTATGAACGAATAACGCTTGTCGGTCTTTGACATTTGACATTTACTTACACAGTGTTTCTTGAATAGGCTTTAAGCCCAGGTCAGAAAATATTTAATAACTAGTCATAATAACCACAGCATATACAGTGTGAATCATTTTGTGTACATAACAACAGCTAATATTGGGCTAAAATGGACTGCTTGTTTTTGCAAAAATGCAAATGTGCTAAGCACGCACAATATTTCAGTCTCTCCATCTGTCTGGGCACGTCGCCCTTCATCAATTATAGTTTTGCTAGTGTCAGAGTGAAGGAAGGAGATGGAGAAGGGAAAAAAAAAAAAACTCAGTCTGACTAGGCGAGATCCAGAGATTCCTTATAATTAATTTTGTTATATATCAATAAATAATTTCTTCATCTCATGGTTGTGTAGAGCTGTTTCATCATCTTTTCATTTTGGGCAGAACAGCAGAATTAAAGAATATCCATTCCAAACTTAGTGCCGCTTTGATTAATTAGAGAACGGTTCTGATTTTCTAATTAAAGCAGGCTGGAGAATTTGTATAAATATTTAAAACTCGCCCATACAGGCATCGTTCTCCTCCGTTTTTACAATAACAGCTCACGAATGGAAAAGTAGTGTCTAAGCTGTGTAGCGTTTTCTTTTTCCGTCTTTTCTCTCCCTCCTTTTCTTTCAGCAACCTTGCTATTGAAGTGTCATGCTAGATTTATGTCTGGGGTTTTGAGTCGTGCTGTGTTTTGAGGATGCTGGCTGTGGGCGAGAGCTTGCACTGTCTGCTGATTACTCACAACGCGCACTCGACGCTAGTCGTAGAGAACACTCGGCGGTGCGTCATGTCAAGCGAAGACATATGCGGTTGCGAGATTAAAGTCACCACGCTGGATTCAGAGCGCTTTAAAGCGTTCGTGATGTCGACTCGAAAGCATCTCGAGTGCTGAGGTAGGAACGTGGGAAATGTGGGATTTCGTTTCGGAAGCTTATTTAGGTAATTAAATTATCGTAACCCGTTTACGGCTTTGAATTCAGCACCAGCTGTACGCCGAAACACTCGGTCCAGGTTCAGTCAGCGTTCATAAGGAGGGTCTGAATATTATGTGAGTATTAAAGCGGCCGTTTGTGACCTGTAGCTCCATCCCTGTGCTGCATACGAGTCAAGTTACACTTGCATTAAAACCTTTACTCATAGTCCATGAACCCCGTGAAGTTTGGTGAAAATACATATAGTTTGTGAGTTAGTGTTAAAGGAAGCATTTTGTTCTCATTGCAGCGGAGCTTATTTCTGGGTCAGAAAAAAAAGTCAACAGAAGCCTGAAACCAAACCAAAACAAAAATAGTGAAATTTATGCATGGGATGTAGCAGATGCCACTTTATCAAAGATCCAAAGGAAAACTTAAAAAAATAAAATAAAAAAAAAGACAAACTGCAGCTTTAATTATAAAACATTTTTTTAAAAAATCCCATTTAAAATAGTTCTCAACTTTATAGAGATATTCATTAATAAGAGTCATGATATGGAACATTATAACAGCTGCAACGACACCCTTAACTACTGGTACGTATTGTATATTCATTCTTAGGGGGAAAAAATTGGGGTAGAGCTTAGTTCTGGGCCAGAAATACTCAAACAGAAACCTGAAACAAAAGAAATTTAGCAGGATCTCTGGATAAAAAAAATCTATACAATTCCACTTTTTCTAAGCAATCCTTGGAATGATCTGATTATTGAAGGTCTAGGAACACATAAAAAAAAATGACCAACTGCACCTTTAAATTCACATTTAATGGATTTAACGGTATTAGCTACACAGATATAATGTAAAAACCTCTTCAAACGTCTAGAAGACGTCTTTCATCACCGCTTGGCTGCTGATGTTAATTGTCTTGAAGAATTTAAGCTAACAGCGTGCTGCCAAAAGGAAATAATTCACCCAAAGCATGATGAAAAGTTGAAAAATACTGAGATATCATAAGAAAGCGCATCCGTCTATTCCCGCTATTCCTGTGCGCTGCTTCGTCTCTTGTTTCTCGTTGATACGGTGGCATCTTGGACGTTATTAGAGTGGAAATCAGTCAGCGTATGAAGCCACCCTCAGGGAAAGCTCATACTGTATTTTTCCCAGCGTGACTAATTCAGCACATGGCTAGTGAAAGTACGAGAGATAGCAGGTATCAGGTACGCCCAGCATGCTGCTTACGTTATTACATTATTAGCTCCGAGCAGCGTTTAGCAACATTACAGTGATTTGCCTGTTCTGTGTCTAGCCTCTTTCTCTTACTCAGCACTTGACGAACGTCTCGGGTGTAATTTGAGCGCAATCTGATTGAATAATAACAGGAAGTGGATCCGCACCTGGAGTAAGAACTAGAATCGGAGGGTTTAGACGAAATGTAAGCAGATAAATGCATTACATTTGTAGCTGTAGCGAGAAATGATAAACAGTACTACAGTTTCTCTCCGATCTGTATATCTCATTAGGAGGTAAAAGAAGAATAATAATAATAAGTAAATCAGCATAATAAGTAAATCCTGTTTCCTGTTTGCCTTAGACATGTTTTCTTGTTACAGAAAAATATAATATATTAGTTGTTGTAGATTTACAATGAATAAATATGGTGTCATGTGGGAAGGGAGGACAGTAATGTCAGCTTTCGGATGCCCTAAATGAGACATTAAAAACCCTTTACTGTATAAACCTGGCCACGCCGAAACTCCATGCATTAGCGAGCACACTATAATCAATCTCTTAAGCTCGTCTCCTTCTAAAGCCTGAACTCTTGCTGTACTGCACAAATACAAAGCATTTTAAAGCATCCAGCTCTCGGGGTAAACGGCGTCTCTGTCATGACTCGGGATTTGACATCACCTCACTATCACTTTAATGGTGTGCCAATCATGTGAAGAGGTGCGGGGAGCGGTGCGGGGTAAATAGAGCGAGGTGAAAGGAGAACCATGTGAATATTTCAAAAGTCGTTTTAACTCGTATGCCTTAGTGGAGGTCTTCGAGGTATAAACTCTGAGCTCAAAGACACTCCTGCCTTTGTGGAGTCACTCTGAACCCCTCCTGAACTCCTCCTGCCGCAGGCAAGTCGACTTTCCAAATATATATATATATATATATATATATATATATATATATATATATATATAAAAAAAGACCTGCTTATGGATCACCATCCTGGAAGAAGACATAAATCAGAATTAAATCTAATAAACCAAAGAAAGATGAAAAGCACAGAAGTTTCTGGAGAATGGGCCGTATTAGCATTAACAACAGCATTAGCATAATCAACTCCAGATTCTGTAGTTAAGTAAATAAACAGTCCTGATGACTTTGGGAGATTTCAAAGGTAGCAGAGATATATATATATATATATATAAAAGGGAATTAAATAAGCATGGATTCTTTAAAGCATACGCCTGCTGTAAGCTCCTCTACAAGTGCTCCATCACATCTGTAATTAAGGCCAGAAGTTTTGTTCCCTGCCACGATGATGAAGTGCACTCCGTGTGTTCATAGCAAAATAAAACACAGCGAACACCTTCAGCACGCTCTGCAGCCAAGCTGCACATTGTGTAAATCTCTCTGAATATGACTGCTATAAAATAAATATTTCAGGTGAATTTCTATTTATATAAATACACACACACACAGTATACATACAAATACACATATACCTATACATATACATACTCATACACGTATACCTACACATATACATATACCTATACATACACATACACATATACATATACATACACATACACATATACATATACCTACACATACACATATACATATACATATACCTACACATATACATACACCTATACATACACATATACATATACCTACACATATACATATACCTACACATATACATATACCTACACATATACATACACCTATACATATACCTATACATATACCTATACATACACATATACATATACCTACACATATACCTATACATACACATATACATATACATATACCTACACATATACATACACCTATACATACACATATACATATACATACACCTATACATACACATATACATATACCTATACATATACATATACATATACATACACCTATACATACACATATACATATACCTATACATACACATACACATATACATATACCTACACATATACATACACCTATACATATACCTATACATACACATACACATATACATGCACATATACATACACATATACATATACCTATACATATACCTATACATACACATATACATATACCTATACATATACATATACATATACCTACACATACACATACACATATACCTATACATACACATACACATATACATATACCTACACATATACATACACCTATACATACACATATACATATACCTATACATACACATACACATATACATATACCTACACATATACATACACCTATACATACACATATACCTATACATATACATACACATAAAAATATACATAGACCTACACATACACATACACGTATGCATACTCATACACATATACATATACCTATACGTATACATACACATACACCTACAAATATACCTATACATATACAGTACATACACATATATTAATATATCTCAACCAGTGCGCAAACAGCCTGTGTTCACGAAATAAAACAGTGGCTAAACAAGTTTCTCAAATTCATGTTGGCTCACAAGCTCGCAGACAAAATTGTGAAATAAGCCTGGATATTCACAGCTTCCTCAAAAAACCCTCTGGAAAAAAAAAAGAAAAAAAGAAAAAGAAATCTTGGAATTACATTTGACCCATCACTGACTTTCGAAGCGCACATCAAATCTGTCAGCAAACCCGCCTTTTACCACCTCAGACAAATTGCCAGATTGTGTCCCATTCTTAGCATGAAGGATGCGGAGTCCCTTGTTCACGCGTTCGTAACATCACGACTTGATTGCTGCAATTGTCTGTTTTTTGGCCTCCCATCTAAGTTGATTACCAAATTACAATGCATTCAAAACTCTGCGGTACGCCTTATTACCCGTACAAAACGCTTCGAACGTATTACTCCCACTTTGGCTGGTTTGCACTGGCTGCCTGTCTCCGGGCGCATTAAATTCAAACTTCTCCTCCTCGCCTTCAAAGCCTTAAATGGTCTCCAACCCCAATACCTTCGTGACTTACCGCACATATATACACCAACACGCTCCCTCCACCCATCAAACCTAGGACTTCTCTGTGTCCATAAATCCCGTCTCTCCGCTGCTGGTGGCCGATCCTTCAGCGTAGCTGCCCCTAAGTTATGGAAGTCACTCTCCCAAAATCTCCCGAACATATCCTTGGTTAAATCACGGTTAGAATCCTTTCTCTTTTCCCAACACTACCTCTCGACTTCTACTTCTTTCTGTCTTTATGTTCAACTGTTCTTTGTTCCTGATTGTAAAGCATCATTGAGCTATGGAAAGGTACTTAACATTCTCCATCTCATCCACATCTGAAAGACAGCTCATATCTATCGATATATCTATAAGTGGAATTTCGACAACAGGCTCCGCCTCCTGAGTTAACTAACAGTGAGAATTCCAGTAGACCAATCAGAAGACCAGGAGAGTCATCGCTATGGTGTACAGTCCTTTTCTTACAGTTCGTGATGTATTGGGTCTGTCATTAACTCCACACTTCCATGAGAACAATGATTTTTATATTATTTTACAATATTAAGATTCACTACTTTGCAAGGATTCATTTCAGTACTTTCACGCTGTTGGCGTTCTCTTGAACACAGGAGGAGGTTAACAGTTAACTTTCCGTGTCGAAGGTTTAACCGTCAGGTCGTGTCCTCGTCATCGTCCTTGACTCTCAGCCTGAGCTCTTCTCACTCGATGTGTGTGTTTTTCTGACGGCGGATTAACAAATTCAACTCAACCATTCATAATGAAATGCCACGCACAGCCGTAGCCGTTAGCGGATAGCGCCGCGTATCTATCATTGTGATAAAATTAGGCTGCGGTTGGTAGAAGATAATGAACTTCCATAGAAGTGAAGTCTTTACATCATGTGCCAAGTTTTTTTTTTTTTTTTTTTTTTTTCAGCTAAAATATCAGATAATTCTGCCTTAATGTCAGAGGCGAACGGGAAACGCTATGCTCCAGTACAGTTGCCATTTTAAGGTAATCTTATTTTGGATGCAAGACTCTAACCTTGGAAATGTTTCCATGGGGGGAGGGCGAGGAATGAGTGACATCTCTGCCCTTTTATAAAGGGAGATTAGCCGCCTGGTGTTGTGCTGCTGAAACAGGCTTATGAGTGAGGAAGAGGGGAAACAAAAAGCGCACCTTTCTACCTATTTCTGGATTTGGCTTTTAGCCTAGCTGCATTGTTACAGAGATGTAATTTGCTAAATTGTGTGTGTGTGTGTGTGTGTGTGTGTGTTGCTCTCAAATTAATAATAGTCAACAGGGACGAGACAAGAACAACTTGATATAGTCGGAGATAAAATTAGCATTTACACCTACACACGTATACAGACTGCACACACACACACACTCCAACCTACTTCTCAGTCCCTAACAGCAGCAGATGGAAAACATTTTAAAGGAGCAGTGTGTAAATGTTCTGCGCCCTCTGCTGCACGTGAATGGAACTGCAGCAGCACTGAACACACACAGTTCTCTGCCTCTCCATGAAACCAGTTCATCTTTTATTAAAATCACATCTTAAGTTTTGCCTTGTAAGGAAAAAGGGGCGGCACAAAGCTGAACCAGCAAGGAGGCGGGGCTTATTTCAGGTCCAGAAAATTTTAACAAGCACCTGAATAAGGAGACTTTGCATGACAGTATTGAGAATGAGTTTGGCTGAAACGATATGATTTTTAAACACTTCTAAACATTAGCAATATGTAAAATATATTATGTTTTATATTAGCAGTATTTATATTTGTATATTTTTGTAGCGGAAGTTGGTTTCGGTTTTAGTAATATGTCCCTCAAAGCTAACATCTTTGTAGTTGATTTTTTTTTTTTTTTTAATTCTAAAACTCTGAGATACTGGATTTTCGATTTCCGTGACCGTAATCCTCAAGATTAAAACAAAAAAGGCTTGAAATATTTCACTTTATGTGTAATGAATCTAGACTATATGAAAGTTCCATGAAAATTATTTTTAATTAAATTACGGCATTTTATTTATATGAGTTAATACAAAACTGATGTTAATTAAATCACTTTTAATTAAATTGCGGAGAAAAATGATCTTTACCACGATATAAAATTTTTTTTGAGATGTACCTGTGTGTGTGTGTGTGTGTGTGTATAATGTGTGTGTGTGTGTATATATATATATATATATATATATATATATATATATATATATATATATATATATATATATATATATATTTGGCCTGGCTCTTTTCCATTATTCCTACTTTTCACTATCTGACCATTTTTTGTTAAAGTTACTGAAGAAATGAAGGTGCATACTGTATAAAAACAACATAACATATTGCATATAACTGAATAAAAAGAATTAGAAATATCTTCTAAATAAATACCTGTAAAATAAATGTTAAATCATTTTTGTCCCGAGGCTATACAAACTCATGCACTTGACTATATTCATCTTAATTTGCCAAACAGGAACGACAACAACAAAAACAAAACGAATAGAAAAAGAAAACGAATTTCCCTACACTTCATTTATCTACAGTTTGTATCTGGCAGATGTTCTCCATCCTCGCGATCCCATTCGAACGATATTGATTAGTGACAGGACCCCGGCGCTGTAGGATTCAGAAAGGGCAGGATTTATGAATTTTTATCCCGGTGATGAAAACGGATAAATAAGCCTACAACCCGGTCAGGCAGCATGTCAATCACCATGATGGCTGGTGTGGAGAGAATGGCAAGTAAACAAGGAGGTCAATGGGAGTTAACCTTATTTATCTGTTTTCTGTTCAACTCCTAATGGTACACTCAGGGGAAAAAGAAGGGAGAAAAGATTAAAAAAAAAAAAAAAAGCCAGCAGGAGCTGACAGGGTTTTGGAGAGAAGCTGTAGCCATTATGTGTGTTTGAATAGATACTAAGAAAGTGTTTGGACGCTGAGCAGGTAGAGTGATTTCTCAAACGTTCCAGGCCTGAAGAGCAGAGTGAAAATGCAGTAAACAGATAAAAACAGACAAACAAACAAACAAAAAAGACAGAACATGTAATGGTTTGGTTTGCGGACATTGCGCGACACTAAATGTAACTGTAACTGTAAATGGATAAAAAGCATGACATTAGAAATTGTCATCGTTGGCAAAGAGGAATAAAACACCGTGGGACATACGGTACCAGATTTATTTTTAAAAAAGGAGTTCTTCGGTGGTTCTTTGGATAGTTTTTCTAAAAAAAAAAATAAATAAAAAAAAAAGGTTCTACTTGAAACCCTGAAAGTGAAACGCTCAGTTTTAGGGTTCTACATAAAACCTCAGATTGTACACTCTTAGAAAAAAAATGGTTCTTTTGATTAGTTTAGCTATCCTTAGCTACCTACATGGGTTCAACTTGGAACCCTCTCTGATATGGAGACCTTTTGGTGTACAGTTCGGCATACTTCCCATAGAGGAACAAAACAAAGAACCCATGATGAGTTCTAGAGTGAAGCTTTCTTTCCAGAGAACATACTTCTTAAACTTTAATTGTTTTAATGATTTATCCAGAGAATTTAGACTCTTAGAGGGGAAAAAAAAAGTTCTTTCTGAAGGGTTCTGCCTGGAACCCTCTCTGATATGGAGACCTTTTGTTGTAGGGTTCTGCAAGCATTTCTTATGGACGGACAAACCAAAACCTACATAAAACCTGAAAGGGTTCTCTCACAGAGACCACTGAAGAACCCATAAATAATTAAAAATTGCACTATTAAAACAAGGTTTCTTCAAGGAGTCTTTGGATAGTTTGACTAAATAGGTTCTGTAGGGACAAACCAAAGAGACAAACCAAAGAACCCATAATTGGTTCTAGACTTGACTTTGAATATACTTTTTAAGCTTTAATTGCGATCATGATTTAACCAGACCATTTAGACTCTTAAAAAAGGGGGTCTTCAAGGGTTCTTCCCAAGCAAGGGTGGCATGTTAGCACATCTTTTAAGCAGAAAAATCAAGTGGAGATGAAAATATTATTAATGTGAGATGGGGGTGGGAGTGGGCGGGGCCTCGGAGTTTGGAACATACGAAAATGTCAATCTTGGAAATGACTTTTCTTGCGGACCGCCAATGATCTAACCGTTTGCATTCCGCCTCAACGAACGCTTCCGCATGACACGCCTTCTCTTTGTTCTGTCTTACAGTGAAAGAAGAGTACGTGGCGACCTTCAAAGGTTCCGAATACTTCTGCTACGACCTGTCGCAGAACCCGATACAGAGCAGCAGCGACGAGATCACGCTCTCCTTCAAAACCCTGCAGAGGAACGGACTGATGCTGCACACGGGCAAATCGGCCGACTACGTCAACCTGGCGCTGAAAAACGGGGCGGTTTCGCTTGTCATTAATTTGGGGTCCGGGGCCTTTGAAGCCCTGGTGGAGCCGGTCAATGGAAAGTTTAATGACAATGATTGGCATGATGTCAAAGTAACACGGAATCTCCGTCAGGTAACAGTGCAGGGGGTTCTAGCAGATCAGATCTATAAAACAGTGACGTACTTTTTTTTTTATTATTATTATTTTTTTCGTTCCAAATCATCAAGCTCTATAAATTGTATATAAATGTACATTTAGATCTAAATCACAGTGAATATTAAAACTGGAAGCAAATTTGAGCAGGGACATACCTCAAAAACACCCCAGGTTTGTAAGCAGTGAAACATGAAAGGTCGCAGTATTGCTAGTTACCGTTTTTTCCCCCGACTTCCTAAACAATGTTTTTTTTTTTTTTAAACTTTAATGGTGGAGCTTTAATCATTTTTTTTTTTTTTAACCACATATTAATCTCCAGGAAATTAAAAAAGAGTCTTCTGTGACCTCATTCTGAAGAATCTTTTCTAACACCTTTATTTTTAAGAGTGCAGACCAGATTGACTGCCAGCAAACCAAGAACCATGAAGGAAACTAATCTTGAGGTTACTACGATACTGAGCTCCCCAACACACCCCAATCGAGCACTTGAGAACCCTGAAAAGCTTGCAGCATTGTTTGAGAGGCTAGAAGACGGCAAAATGTGGACTGTCTGAAGAACCCAACGGCTTGGATTAGGAAACTCTTCTTCAGAGTGATGCCAGAGAAGAACTGTTCCAGCTTCCTATAGAACCTTTTACTTGATGGATGTTGAAGCAGTTTTATTGCTACAAAGAACGAAATGAACTCCACCATAAACATTACCATTATATAGAACGATCGTTGTAGCTGAACACAATAACTGAATTTACTGAGGTAACAAAACATGATTAAAGAATCCCGGACTGGATGGTTGTGTAAAGAGCTAGAGAATGGATCTATAGGACACTAAAAAAAAAAAAGGGTTCTTCTGATCTAGTTCTTCGGGTACTCCAGACAGTCAACATTTTAGAAGGCATGGTGTTAAGCTGCATGAACATCAGAAGAGTTGGATGTGATTAGATCGTGAACCTCAACTAAATGATCTCAGTGACTTAATACACTTTTTGATATGAGGTTCTACTTAGAACCCTCAGTGCAATGGGGGCCGTTTGTTGTAGGGTTCTGCACACAGTTCCCTTGTGGCTTTAGATTCAACCTTTTCTCCCCAAAAGAGTATACTATTAAAACTTTAACAAGAGAATATAAATGATATTTCAAGGCCTCTTTAGATAGTTCAGCTATCCTTACCTTCCTAAATGGGTTCTACTTGGAACCCTCTCTGATATGAAGACTCTCTGTTGTAGGGTTTTGCATGCAGTTCCCAAAGAAAGACAATCCAGTAAATCCATACGGTAAATGGTTCCAGATCTGTCCCCCAACCTTTAGAATTGGACACTTAGGGGGGAAAAGGGTTCTTCAAGGGTTCTTTATATGGTTTAGCTATTCTTAGCTTCCTAAAAGGTTTCTACTTGGAACTGTTCTGCATGCAGTTCCCAAAAAGGGACAATCCAATGACTTTATAAGTGGTTCTACATTTTACCGAGACTGCACTTCCTAAACATGAATTATTGGAGTGATTTAGCCAGAGAATTTACTGGAGACTCTTAAGTGGAAAAAAGGGTTCTTCACAGGTTTTTCGATGGTTTAGCTGCCCTTAGGTTCCTACTAATTATCTACTCGGAACCATGTGATACGAAGACATTTGCAGTTCCTACAGAAAGATAAATCAAACCCTTTTAGAGTTTTACTTTTACTTATTTTTCCAAGATTTGTGCTGTAAGATCCCAACTTTAAAAGAGTACTTGGCCGAGACATGAGGGTAAAGAAGGTTACAAACGGGTTCTCCTAAGGTTTTAAGATCTCTGTAAGGTTTTTTTTTTTTTTTTTTTAAAAAAAGGGTAAATTGCATAAGACGTGCTAGACAGAGTCTAGACAGAGTATGCCCTTGCTCAAATAGCGAAGGACTTTCTTTTAACTTAAAAATAACAGAGAAACTCACCAACTCAGCACAATGTATGAAATCACTGTATGCGCCTTGTGAATGCATGCGTAGTCAGGGAAGAGATCATCCCTCTCGCATTCCTGTGTAAGGATCTCCTTTGCTTTGTCTCGTAGTAATAAGGTGAACCTAAAGTTCATCACTAAGACTTAAAGAGCAGTGCTCGATGCGACAGAACCGGTCGCACGAGTATCCGATTAACCAGCTAAAAAAAAAAAAAAAAAGTCATATTAAACAGCGGATTTCCATCAAAGAGGGTCGACTGATGCGCTTCAGGCCTTCTCTCTTACGTTTGATATCGGGAGAACATTAATAACGCGTTCAGCCTATGCATCAGCTACGCACATAGATATCCATAGAGATACAAATCAGCGCTAATTCTAACTCCAGCTTGTAGTTACGCCTGTTTTATTTTAATTTTTTTTCCTTCGGAAAACTTGTTTGCCCTCTTTTTCTTTCGTGATACTAACATGCTATGGGAAACTAACGTCATCCATGGAATGTGTCATTTTACTAACAGATTGTTCTTTTATCTGAGAGTGTACTAACCTTGGTATTAGTCATCATATCTTTTTTGAGTAATGGTCGTTGTTCTGTTCACAGTTTTAATTTCCTTTCTCCCCCCTTTTCCACAAAGCATTCAGGCATTGGACACGCTATGGTAAACAAACTACATTGTTCGGTAGATATCATTCTAATTGTTTCTTAGTTTGGGTTTGCCGTGTGTTTCTTTTCTTTCTTTTTACTGTAGACGTCATAAACCCAAAATAAAGGGGACTTGCGGTTGGTACTTCTCCGCTTACTTTTTTTCCAACTCCATTTTTCTTTCACTTTCTCTCCATTGGTCGTGTTGATCAGTTGGTTGTTGTTTATTTATTTATTTATTATTATTTCCCTCATTTATTTCACCTGTTGTCCAGTTCTGTGCTTTTCAGGGCCATCACCTTGAGCCTTTTGCATCAAGCAGTGGTTCACGAGGAGGACCGTCTGCTGGCTGATGCTCTCGGGCTTGGCCGATTCTGACCCTATGACCTCAGCATGGCATGCATTCCCAGCGCTTTTTCACTTTCTCCTCGATCCTGGTGCTTTTTGCTCTACTATGTCTCTTCACTGCTGTCCTAAAATACTGCCTGTGCTTCCACCCACCTGGCTCTGCCTTTCCATAGCATTTACTTTTGCAAGCATGTGCTAAAACGCGCGAATCAGCATGAAATATTTTGCTTCATTTTCTGTGTGGCGAACACCGACAGTGGTTGTATTTCACGTGGCTTGCGTCTAACCCTGTGATGAAATGTCCTTCTTTTCGATTTTTGATTTCCGACTGAACACGGAACTAAAACGACTAATCAAACTAAAAACTAGCACCTAGCTGAACATGACATGTACTAACACCATTTTTGTGTCTGCAAAGTGATTTTTATGTTGCATAAGAGTAGAATACTAACACGAACACTAACGTCACATTGGGCAATCGGTTTGTACGCTTAGCTAGAAACTTTGGCGAACTTTTTCTATAAACTACCAAGCTTTAAATCTTGAAATGCTTCCTTAACGTAAGAAAGACATGAAAATGGGATTGGAAGTCAAAGAAAAACGCAGGAGAAACGTAAACGTACGATATGTAGGTACTGAGCGGTCGAAACAAAGTTCCGCTAAAGCTTACAAGAGTATAGCGTGTCCTTTTCCTGTGCTTTGTTGTCTAGGTTACGATATCCGTGGATGGAATTCTTACCACCACAGGATACACACAGGAGGACTACACCATGCTGGGCTCGGACGACTTTTTCTATGTCGGCGGAAGCCCTAGCACGGCCGATCTGCCCGGATCTCCTGTTAGCAACAACTTCATGGGCTGCTTGAAGGAGGTAAACATTCCAACTTGCTGCCAAAGGATTCTTTAAATTTCGAAGGGATTAAAAAAAAAAAAGAAAAAAAAAAGGAAACACATACACAGCGTGCATTTCATCTCCGTCTCCTTTGGGGAAGAATTTTTTATTTTTTATTATTTTACAGAAATTATACTTGCAGAACAAACCACTTTGTCAAAGCAACAAGTAGGCTGCTTTCCAACCTAGAGCAATGACTCATGACTTCCTGTTTGCATGGAAAGCCAGATTTCCCTCGTTCGAATTTCATTTGTGTGGCGGTCCTGAATTTTTATTTTTCTATGTTTATAAAATATAATTTACCAAATCAATATGGATTCAAATATGAAGCTCGTCTGACTGAGAAGGATCAGGTTTACAGTATCAGCGCGAACGTACAGCGTTCATGTTCATTCACTCGTCCTCAGTCACTGCCTTGTCAGGATGGTCGGAGGTTTAAATTAGATTACTAGTTTGTTTATCTTTTGGGAAATTTGCGATTAAATTTGCTAGAAAATATCATGGGCAGGTACGAACAAAAATAAAACGGTGTGAATGGGTTTATACAAACAGTCCCGTGGACATCGCTAGTTGAGTGAATAATTGAGAGACGTAGCTGCGGTTGAGGAACTGTCAGAACTGTCAGATGCACGCACCGTACTTACGTTTCTACATCTGCGATTTTTTTTTTTCCCATTATAATCCTTTCTAGTTTAGGCCACACCCATTTGGGGTTTAAATCCAAACACAGATCATTTAATTATGCAGTTAGTAATGAGTCAGCGTAACAAATGCAGCGTACAGATGCCCAAACCTCTTCAGCTGGGAAAATTAAATGTCATGATATGAGTTGTTGGCTAGCTACGTGAGATCGCGAAACGCTTCTCAATCAAAAGTCCTCCAGCAACATTCCATTCAGCTTCCATTTGGAGAATCTTTGCCCAAGTTGGTGCTCGGTTTAGATCAATGTATGGCGGAATCATTAAGAACGGATGAAAGAATTCCCCGTTTTATAATATATGGCCCAGCACTTAAAGAAACTCATCTACATTTGAAACTTCAAGGTCACGTGTAGGTCACTCCCTACACTGCCCTTGCCATTCTCAACAGGTTCAATGTTACATATATTTAAAACTTCCATCACCTTTTTAATGGGTATTTCGGACTTCAAAAGCCATTTCGCAGTGTGCTAGCACTTCGGTACTCGTCTCGTCATTTATCTCTTAATTTCAAAAAGTTCAATTTCTGCTCGGCTATTTTTTTTTTCCTCTTTCTTTCTCGCTGCATCTTTACAGCTGTCCTAGATTACAGCCTGCCCTCCCCACCTCCAGCCAACGAATCTGTCCTCACTGAACCTTGAAGAAAGTCCTATGGGGACTTTCCATAACTAGCGCTTGGGTTCTTTAGCACATGGCTGCTCTGCTCTCCTTCTCGAGCTCATTAGAGAACTCAGCTAATTAAAAGCAAAAGAGCCATGGTTTAAACAATGACATTTTCAACACAGAGTGGAAATATTAGAACCTCTATAGAGCAAATATTCTCATACAGTATCGCCGTTCATAGTATCACCGGGCGGTGTCCGGAGTCGCGTCGAGCGATTGCGCGAATTAGCCGAAGCTTGCGGGGATTTGAAAGAGGTCGAGATTCATCTCGAGCCGGATTGCGCTGGTTTTTTCATGCGCTCGCCGTGCATCCTTAACGAGTCGAGAGGATTTCGCAACAGTGTCCACCAATGTTTTAACTTTGCTCCAAATTAACATCATGCCAAATGGGATAATTGAAGATGAAGGAGTGTGTTTATCAACCCGAGTCGTTAGCACAGCAAGCAATTACTCCTGCCTGGTTTACAGAGGCGGCTGCTTTAATCAAATAATGAGCGAGAGCAAAGTGATTGAGAACACCTCATTAACACCTTGGTGTAAACTAATTTCTCATATTATTTTTCTGCTGACGGAAAATACGGAAGACACGTCTCACACGTGATCGTGTTTTTCCACACGTGATTATGTGGGTAATCGTGACGTCTCACGCGTGATCGTGTTTTTTCACATGTGATTAGTGGGTAATTCTGCCGTCTCACACGTGATCGTGTTTTTCCACACGTGATTATGTGGATAATCGTGACGTCTGACACGTGATCATGTTTTTCCACACGTGATTATGTGGATAATCGTGACGTCTGACATGTGATCATGTTTTTCCACACGTGATTATGTGGATAATCGTGACATCTGACACGTGATCATGTTTTTCCACACGTGATTATGTGGGTAATTCTTCCGTCTCACATGTGATTATGTGGGTAATTCTGCCGTCTGACACGTGATCGTGTTTTTCCACACGTTATTACGTGGATAATTGTGACGTCTCAGATGTGATCATGTTCTTCCACACGTGATTATGTGGATAATCATGACGTCTCACACGTGATCATGTTTTTCCACAGGTGATTATGTGGGTAATTCTTCCGTCTCACATGTGATTATGTGGGTAATTCTGCCGTCTCACACGTGATCGTGTTTTTCCACACGTTATTATGTGGGTAATTCTGCCATCTCACACGTGATCGCGTTTTTCCACACGTGATTATGTGGATAATCGTGACGTCTGACACGTGATCATGTTTTCCCACACTTAATTATGTGGGTAATTCTTCCGTCTCACACGTGATTATGTGGGTAATTCTGACGTCTCACATGTGATCACGTTCTTCCACACGTGATTATGTGGATAATCGTGACGTCTGACACGTGATCACGTTTTTCCACACGTAATTATGTGGGTAATTCTTCCGTCTCACACGTGATTATGTGGGTAATTCTGCCGTCTCACACGTGATCGTGTTTCTCCACACGTCATTATGTGGGTAATTCTTCTGTCTCACACGTGATCGTGTTTTTCCACACGTGATTATGTGGGTAATATGTGACCATGCGATAAAAAAAACAGTTGGAAGTGCATTTCAATTTTATGCCCCACATGTGAACTCAGTTATACACGTGGATGAACCATGGGTAAAAAAAAAATCATATTTTTTTTATTACATATGAAAAGTAATGAATCGTACAAATAAATTACATGTGAAAATAAACAAATCGTCTAAACAACACGTGAAATTGAATGAATTGTTTAAAAAAAAACATGAAAATAGGTGCATCCTGTGTAAAACTCACGTGAAAATAAATGAATTGTCTAAAAAAAAAAAATTAAACAAAAATAGAAACACGTGCAATACAGGTGAAAAAGCTGGGTGAATCACGTGATTATGCGGCATTATTAGTCCCAGACACACCCCTCACGTTCAGAAAACCCCTCAGAAGGCTGTGTGTACAGTAGCCTCCAGGCTGAAATTCGAACCCGATGGTGTGTGAAGCTGCGGCCAGGTTCTTGACACGGTTGGCCTCTGATTGATCACACGGGCTCGTGGTCACGCTCCTGTGTCTTGGCGTTCCCCCGTTCCAACTCCTGGCTCCTCTGTTCTGATGATGAAATGTTGTTGTGGTAATAGCTTCGTTGTCACTTCTCCAAGCCGGTGACAAATGAGCTCGGTGCGACTCTCTCCTGGCCGGTTGGAAAACGGCGGGCTTGGAGCTTCGTCCAATTTCGCTGGGCTCTAAAAGGTGCCCTTTGTCTCCACTCTCTGTATTGATTGCATTTTATTGGCAGTATCTGCTGTGCACTCGGGTGATGTGACTAAAGAATTGCAGGTGTACTACCTGTTTCTTTTTTTCCCCCCTCTGGATAGGATCCAGTGCCAAGTGGTTCTTTTCGAATCGCTATTTGTTTTCTCCCTGTAGGCTTCTTATACTTGTCATGCCGAAATGGAAGAGTTGATGGAAAATCGTACCTGGTACTCTCTCTCTCTCTCTCGCTCTCTCTCTCTCTCTCTTTTAGTCGACTTTGCTTGCACACTCTATTTCACACAATAATCTCAATGTCCCCAATTTGGAGGCAATCGAGAATGAGCCTAGACTGCATTTTTAGCTATGTTTTGTATTTTTATGTCTAGCAGAAAGCCATCAAGTCAGAAAAGCACCAAGGGCCAAGTTTCCAACGCTCTTCCCCTTCCAACACGTCTCCCGCCAGGACATGTTCATAAATAACAACCAGGGGCGATATAGATGGGTTTATATACTTCCTGTTTTTTTGTACCCATTCCAGATTAGCTCCAGTGAACACTTCTATATCTCATGCTAATACGGTCCCACTGGACATGTCCCTGTTTTTTTGTTTTTTTTTGTTTTTTTTTTTGTGGAACATCAAGCATGCTAGCAAAAAAAGGGGGAATTTAACCCATTTACTGTAAAAGAAAAAATCGAAATACTTTAAGACGCATTGCGTGTACAGTACAGACGAGAATGCTTCAAGGACTCACGAGTGGTGCAACAGAAAAGCTTTCACCCTGTCATCAAACCCGGATGATACGCTGATGAGACGCTGTCCGTCGCCGAGAGCCAAGGAATGAAAATTGGCCATGCTCACTGGGTAGGACGGATGGTGTACATTCTCTCCCGTGTCAATCACAGCGACATGAGCCAATCCCAGGCGTCTGTGAGCTCATGTATGTGGAAGAGGGTAGATAGCGCTATTCCTCTGAAAGATGTGGTCGGCTGGCTTCATGTGCATTAGAGGATGCACCCGTTGGCCTTCGCCCTCCTCGGTTAGTGGTTGTTGTATGATGGAGAGCTTGGCATGAGAAAATTGTGGGGGGAACAAAAGCTTCAGTGATCTCCCACGAGCTCCAGTTATCAGCAGGAACGAATTATCTAATGATCAATAACTGATCATTTGTTAATACAGAATGATGCCTCTGGCAAATTTAAAAAAGTGGCAGCGTATTGCATGTCTATTTACCGTGAAGAGAAAATGTTTATCATAGCACTAGCTTGAATTCTACTGGAATAATAATAGACTAAGCTGTTTTCTTTCTCCAGATCACGGACGGGTTCCGCAGGGTTCATTTCAGAGACAAGCTCAAACAAGTCAGCTTGTCTCCGCGCTGATGGAATACGCCAGGACAGCATTGACCTTTTGACATTCTGTATAGAGAGATTTATTGTGTCAGGCTACATCATTTCAGATTAAATGCAACTTTGCCTGTGTCTTCACATGATGGTGTTAGAGTACTGTACCTGTAGGGAACTTCTGGGTAGAGAGCTGCTGTGTGCTTGGATTCTTTGTCGAGTGTTTGTCACAAAAACAATACAATTCAATTTCACGAGCACTTTTAACAATAGATATTGTAAACCTAGACAAAGCAGCTTTACGGGAAAATGGATGTAGGTTGAGCTGAATATTGAGCAAGCCAGAGGAAAGGAAAAGAGTGCAAAGAAATCGTCTTCAAGTCTCAAAGAATCCAGGGTCAGGATGCGTACTAGGCGTATATCAAGGGCTCAAGCCAGTGAAGAGAATGCAGCAGTGGAGTATCATGGCTGACGAAAGCAGGTCAGATATCTGCATTCTGAGTCGGGTACATACACGAAGACCAACCAGGGGCAAGTCCCTGGTGTCAAGTTTCAAGATGACCGGGAACTGAACGAGCACCTCGGTATATGGAAAGGAAAGGTCAGATCCGTCTGATGTTGCTGATGTCTTTCAGAAACCTGCGTTACCAAGGAACCCAGCGTCATATCCCAGTGCAGTTGATTTATCTGTGGTCACGAATGGCATAGATTTGGATCTGAATACAACCTCGTCCCATCTGTGTTGTTCCATCTTTTGGAAGTTTAAACACATTTGTCCTTATTATATTCAGCACATTAAATTTCACTCTGAGAGTTGCGTACAAATCCCCTTGCTGAATAAGCAATGTGCCCGAAGTCCTGTTCATGCTGAAGCGGTTTTCGTCTGTGGAGATTTCCTGTGCGGTTGTGGGTTCGACACAACCACCCCTCATTCTATCGCCCATTTGTATTCACCTGCAGAGTTTGGAAAAGCTTGCAGCACTTCTCAAGATCCTATGTGTCTTAGATTGATGAGTCATGTGCAATGGTCCTGCTGGGATTACTGCATCAAACTAGCCAGCCAAAGAAAAGCTTACAAACTGTTTGAGGGACTGACAGAATGGCTCAGTAGGAGATCTGGGATAGCATTGTATCGGTATTGTTCATGTGAAATGACTCATTACCATTTGAACCATGTTTCTGCTGGTCCTACCTCTAGCTTTTCCTCGTATGGTTATACTGTAAGCGTAGCCGATATGGAAAAATGCTTGCACGTTTAGTTTCAAACTTTTCTGAAACATTTAAGAGCCTCTAAGGTTCGGCGTTCTCCGAAGACTGTTCTCTGCGGTTTATTTTTAGATCTCGGGATATTTATTTATTTTCCCCCAGCCGTCTTCTTGCATTTCAGTCCAAACCCACAGGAGAGATCTGGGTCATACTTGGGGTGTGCTCAGCTGTGTGTTCTTATTATATCTTGGCTTGCATCACGCATGTACACATGTTGCACTTGTTAGACGTAACAGTGCCCACCTTACACACCCACAAGTTTTCTTCAAGGTCACACACATGCTGCAAGGTGCCGTTCTTGGATAATGGTGTTTGGCTCCTGTTCACCCAACTGGCTGGATTGCGGAAGTTTCATGAGCTCGAGAGTAGGTTTAAGAGCATAAAAGTCACATGCCAGACACTATTTGTGCTACTGGAGAGTGACAGAAGGTCCCTCATTGGTAGACGTGAGAGGATCCGCTGTAACATTACTGAGATGTTATGACACAGTCAAGGAATGAGAAAAAGATAGGTGCTCTGGAGGTAAAACTGGATAGTATAAAATATAATTGCTCTCGTATCATTTTATGATGACCATACAAGGCCTCCTAAATAAAACATAAATCCACAGTATCAATTCAAGGTGCTTGTATTGTACAGTACTCTAATACATACCAACGTTCTGAGAGGAAGCGAAACTTTCATTATGTTGTCATTTGACGTAAGCATACATCTTCCGTTACTATACGTACTGTTTACTATAAGCGTTGACTTGCCTGTTCCTCATTCCGCCATTTCTTTGGTTTCTAAGGTGGTTTACAAAAACAATGACGTTCGGCTGGAGCTGTCCAAGCTGGCCTTGCAGGGCGACCACAAGATGAAGGTCCATGGCGTGGTGGCCTTCAAATGTGAAAATGTAGCCACTCTTGATCCGATCACTTTCGAAACACCAGAAGCCTTCATCACGTTACATAAGTGGAACGCTAAGAAGACCGGCTCCATATCCTTCGACTTCCGCACTACCGAACCGAACGGACTTCTTCTCTTCAGCCACGGGAGGTCGAAACAGCAGACCAAAGAGGCAAAGAGCCCTGTCACGCTTAAAGTGGACTTCTTCGCCATCGAGATGCTGGACGGTCATTTGTACCTGCTGCTGGACATGGGCTCGGGCACCACCAAAACACGAGCGGTCAACAAAAAAGTGAACGATGGGGAATGGTACCACGTGGACTTCCAGAGGGATGGAAGATCAGGTAGGATGCTTTGCTTTATTTAAGGCTTTTTTTTTTCTTTCTAAATAACCCAATAGCACCAATCGAAACGCGATTGTTAATGTTTACTTAGCTAGTTAGCGTATCTAGCAGATCTAGCAGAAGAAAAGCCGTGTAAACTACCGGAATGAATTACCTTCTGGCTCGTCACTCACATTACTCGTTCATGAGAGCATAGTTACAAATGGATAAAAAGTAACATGTAGTTTAATGAATAAAAAAAGTAATTATTGGAAGATTGCTGTGGTGTACGCGGAATAAAACACCGTTACATGGAAATAATTCAACTTCAGGGTTGGTTAGAGTAACTCTGCTTCATCACACCATCACATTGTTGACTATTGTCCAATAACAGAATGACATGGAGGTTTTTTTTATTCTTTTCTTCCACTTTCCTGAACATTGCACACACAAAAAAGTACCATATCTTCTTTCATTTAAAAAAAAAAAAAATCATTTTCTCTTTTCTTATTTTCCCTGTCTAAGATGTTTGGGTTTTTTTTTTTTTTTTTTTTTAGACAGGATGAAACATACACAGCTAGTCGCCTTTATTTTCTTGTTATTCTTCCTTTTCTTTTCTTTTTTTTTTTCTTTTTTGTAGCGATTATCCTTTTATCATTGAAGATGACAAAGTGCCACGGAGATTTAAGTAAACTGTTGATAATCCGAGATGATTCGAGTCATTTTCGTGTTATCTTTTCATGCTCCTGGGGAAAATACGTAGCATCTGTATAATGTGAAGCACAAGAGCACTGCTGCTGCGTTCAGCCATCAGCCTAACCATCCGAATCTCGGGCAGGTTTTTGTGAAACTCATTTCAGACTCAGGGGTTTTAAGTTCATTTGTCCCTCGGCACCTTCTCGTCTTTAATGACCCTAAGCAGCTCCGTCGCATCTGGCTTTATCTCCGCGGTTGTAAAGACCTCGACGTTTTCCAGTTTCCCGATGGCCAGGTTAGGGATCGTCAGTCTGAAAGCGTGTCTAGAGCTCCGGTGGATCGACTCGTCTGTCCTACTGCGCGTCCTCCGTGCCCCGGTTCTCTGGCACCGAGCTCCGTGTTGATGTGCTTATCTAAGCAACAATTTGTTAGCATGTGCTTGTGGCCAAGGCCTCGCAATGTCACACCGCAAATTAGATTCACGATCACCAACCGGTTTCTGTTTTCCACTCCATCTCAAGAGCGGGAAATCACATTAGTCGTTTCATTACCTCTATAGCCACATGGAGAGTGAGGACGTGAGTGTCGACAAAACTGCTGCTATGCTTGTAGAAACATCCTCCCTTCTACTTCTGTTCTGGTGTCGAACGTTTTTAAGGCTAATGAGTCCGAGATCTGGGTTTGTGAGAGGTGAAGGAGGACAATTTTAATGACAAGCTTAATGGCTACTTTTGCTCAGATAAGCTTGAAATCTTTCATAAATGGAGCAGAAACAGGAAACGAACAATGTGGCTGAATTTTGTGGCTCATTTCCTGCCTATTATTTGCATTTTTAGATATATATATTTTTTTAACCAGGGATCATTTTCATTAGGATCGAATTCTTTAAACCTACTCGGAACTGAGCCGCATTAGGCTATGTGTATTTTTTTGACAGATACGTTATTAGTTTATTTTCATCTAACTCACATTTTCTATCATCTTAAAACACCTCTCATTGACTTCTTCAACCCCAAAGTTAAACGAGACAAAATAACACTTTTCTCTTTCCCTTTTCATATAGTGAATTGATGTATATGGAATAATTTATGCGTCTCATTTACCGAGTTGGACACAAACAAACGTATGCATTCGAGCAATCATTCGCATGAGTTAGTGGGGAAAAAAACGTTCAAATCCTACACCTCACTCGTGAGTCTGTTTAAAATTTACATATAAGAAGACTCACTAATGTGAACCTCGGTTTATTAGCATTCAAGTCATATATTTGGCGATGAGTTTACTGCGATTTTTAAAAAAAATTTTCCAAATCTCGTTTAAATCCCTTATTTGTTTCAATTCTCCACCAACTTAATGACCATTTTGTGAATCCGACGCAAATACATAAATTAAGACGAACCTTTCGGTCAGAAAAAAGTAATGGCACCCAATCAAATGTGGAAGATTTAGAGCACACCACACGTTCACCGTTAAGTTCTGGGAGCTTTGCCTTATATGGAGTTTTGTGGGTGTGGCTAAATCATCTGTTCTGAATGTGTGTTACAGCTAATTGGTGTTTATCGACATGCACACATGAGTACGAAGAAAACCGGCGAGTGGAAAAATTTTACGCGTCACTTTACTAAATGTTTGACGAAGGACGGCCGTTATTTCCATAATACGATACGTTTATGCACAAATTCAAACCCAAACAGGAAACACACGGCTGCTGTTTGCGATGTATTGCTAGCTGTTGTTCCTGACTCTGAACGTGAGGAACTTTCCCAGCAGGAATATTGACAGAACTTTGGGACTCGAGTTGCTGACACTGAATCCGGCCTTTTATGAATATGCAGCACTGATAATGCCTGATCATGACTACATAGTTCTTCAGCTGTATATTAATATAAACTGCTTTGCTGGGCGTCTTAATCTGAGTGTTGGTTTTTGTTAAACGGAGCCCGTGAGCATCGTCCTCGAAACACAGTACAGTTAAAGACTCCCACTGAAACATAATCCTTTTCCCAAACACTCAGAAGAAGAGAATCGCAGTTGTCACGCTCTCTCTAGTATAATACCACCTCTGACATTCTCTAAACCCGAATCTCGGAGTAATCCGAATCCAAACCCTGAGAGCTAACAATTCCAGCCCAAACACATGCTGAAGCATGAGCGTGTCCTCCGGTACCTAACCCTGTATCTCCCCTAAAGCTTGGCCAAGCCTTATTAAAGATTAATAGATTCTATTGCGCATTAAGCTTTAATAAATTCTATTTCAGTGGTGCGAGTATCACACGATTAAAGGCGAGTGCTGTGCATTCTGATCGACATCGCTGATCCCCTCGCACTCCAAATCTATTTTTTCCCCACCTCCTCGTTCTCCCAATCCCCCTATCTCGTTCCACATCTCGTCCATTTTGTTCGGCTTCTTTCCCTCCACCCTTTCTCTTTCCTCTCTCTCTCTCTCTCTCTCTCTCTCTGTCTTTCTGCCTTGCGTTGCTATGGAAACGAGAGCCGATTTCCTCTGAGGACCGAGCCTGTTACCGTGCCGACTGAGATGCAGGATAATGCAATCGGCTGTTTTTTTCTTTCTTCTTCTTCTTTTCTTTCCCCTCTCGCCTCAAATCCGTGACCCGGGTGTGCGCTTCGCCCACGCAGGAACTCGCCGGCTCAGTTGTCGCCCGATGGGATACAGCCAGCGGGTGGATCACGGAACGCTCGACAAACACTCCGAGTAATCAGCGCCAATAACGAAAAACAATTCAATAAGCGGCCCAGACGTCGGAGGCGCACCCAGTTTTATAGCTTCCACCCTTTATAACGCAGTAAAGCTCCTGACAGCATGGACTCACACGCAACACGGGCGATTTATCATGTTCATCCCTCGTCGTCCCTCTGAACGTTATGAATAGTTCCATTTATCATGCTTTATCAAATCCGAGACGTCGAGAGTGGTTGGGAAGAATGCCACCTGCATAATTTGCTCATTTTTGTCCCAAAGGAAAGAAAACATAGAGAACGCATAGTATTAAAGTGAGAGTGTCAGGTCCAAGAGTGTGTAGGCAGTGCATATAAAATCAGAGGGGAATTTTTTTAAATGGCTTTCTTCTTTAAGACAGTTTCATATAACTACAGTATGTAACAAACTATGGGATGCCATTTGAAGCCAATCTTAAATACCTAAATAGGACACTATTAATACATTAGTAGCATCATTTCTGTCCCCCCCAAAAAAATTGTACGCGAAGCGTCCAAGCGATCGGAAGTAATATGTTTTGTGTCTATTTCAATCCAAAGACTGCACAATATTTACACAACTTTTGTCAGATTGTAACAAATTCGTGTTTGAAAGCGTTTCTGGTCAATCGTTTTCTCCCCATTCAAGTAGATGGACATCTCGTGTTGTAGGCCTGCCTGGGAGGGTCTCCAAGATGGCCGCCGAGTGGACCGCCTTTACCAGAAGGACTTTGGCTTAGCTCTACCTCTGCGTGTGTTGATATTATGCAGGTCTTGGTTTGTTATGTGTGAACCTTGTGCTGTTCGTTCTGGGACCTTTCTCTTTTGATTAATAATGCATCAGATGAAAGTAACATTTTAAACAGACGTCCCCGGAGTGTGTGCTGTGTTGGGTTTTTTCATCTCCATGTCACATGGTTTACGAATCCCCTCGGTAGCTGCTTTGCTCTGGAGTAAAGGCTCGTGAGAGATTGACCTAAATGGCAAGGGAGGTGTGGAAATAATTTACCAAACTGCTACTACTACTACCACCAACATTACTACTACTACTATAACTACTACGATTACTACTACTACTACTATTACTACTACTACTATAACTATGACTACTACTACTACTACTACTACTACCACTACCACTATAACTATTACTACTACTACTATAACTATTACTACTACTACTACTACTATAACTATTACTACTACTACTACTACTACTATAACTATTACTACTACTATTACTACTACTACTACTATTATTACTACTGCTACTACTACTACTACCGCCAACATTACTACTACTAATACAAATACTATATACTACTACTACTGCTCCTACTACTACTACTACTACTACTATAACTATTACTGCTACTGCTACTACTACTACTACCACCAACATTACTACTACTACTACTACTATAACTATGACTACTACTACTACTACCACTACTACTATAACTATTACTACTACTATTACTACTACTATTATAACTATTACTACTACTACTACTACTACTACTATAACTATTACTACTACTATAACTACTACTACTACTACCACTACTACTATAACTATTACTACTACTATTACTACTACTATTATAACTATTACTACTACTACTACTACTACTACTATAACTATTACTACTACTATAACTACTACTACTACTACTACTACTACTATAACTATTACTACTACTACTACTACTACTATAACTATTACTACTACTATAACTACTACTACTACTACTACTACTATACTACTACTACTGCTGCTACTACTACTACCACCAACATTACTACTACTACTATAACTATTACTACTGCTGCTGCTACTACTACTACCACCAACATTACTACTACTACTATAACTACTACAACTACTACTACTACTACTACTGCTGCTGCTACTACTACTACTACTATTACTACTACTACTATAACTATGACTACTACTACTACTACTACTACCACTACTACTATAACTATTACTACTACTATTACTACTACTATAACTACTACTACTACTGCTGCTGCTACTACTACTACCACCAACATTACTACTACTGCTATAACTACTACTACTACTACTACTGCTGCTGCTACTACTACTACCACCAACATTACTACTACTGCTATAACTACTACTACTACTACTACTGCTGCTTCTAATACTACTACCACCCACATTACTACTACTACTATAACTACTACTACTACTGCTGCTGCTACTACTACTACCACCAGCATTACTACTACTACTACTACTACTACTACTACTACTACTAATACCACCACCACCACTACTACTAATACAAATACTACTACTTCTACTATTATTACTACTACTACCTATTAGTACTAACGATATTACAGATACTACTAATACTACTGTTACTACATCTACTTTACTAATACTTCTATCACTACTACTCGTCTTCTATTGCTGCCATATTTGTGAAATGTAATGCTACAGCTGTGTTCAGTTCCTGAAGAACAGCTTTTTACTTAAACTGCCCTACATGTGTTTGTGAAACCATAACACCATCTCTGTGACGCTTCCTCCCGGTTCTCCCGCTTCTTTACTAGAGTGAAATGTGCAGAGTCGACTAATGTTTCATTTTAGGCCATAACACCTCGCCCTTGAGAGTTGAGCGATGTGCGTTTGGAGGTGATGTGAAGATCTGAGCGATCGACTCACCCACGGCTACGGGGGAACTGCTTATGTGTAGCAGGAGATTTTAATCAATATCCGTACAAGACAAAAAAAAAAATCCATCAGAAAGAGAAGAGTGATGTTGAAACAGACAGAGGTGGGAAAGGTGTAAAAAAAAAAAAAAAGAGAGAGAGAGAGAGAGAGAGAGAGAGAGAGAGTGAGAGAGTGGTGACACAAATGGAAGAAGGAAGAAACAAACACCCTGACAAAGCTGATAAAAAACAACATGGATTCTGGAGATAAAACCACTGCTACAGGCGTTAGCTTCACTTCTCGCCTATAAACCATCCACTTTCATCTCTTTCTACTTAGCATCTAGGCTAGCCGAGTCCAGCGTTTCCACTCCGAGAGTATTACTGAAATCCAGTTACGTCAAGCCTGGCATGAGTGTGTGATTTGGTTACAGGCGAGGAGCACACTCGGCGCGCGGGCACTGGCGGTTCGCCACGCTCTCTCACTTAGCAAGAGACTGCAGGATGGCCTCCGAGTCGCACGTCTAATCGAGCATGGCTGATATGTAACATATGACAGTACTAACCCCATTTATCACACGTACACATGTTGAATTTCAATCGTAGCGCAAGAAGAAAAGAAAGAATACTGGAATCTATTTCTCACCACTGCTCATTATATTATCACAATCGTTTCTTTTCCCTATAAGCACATGCTTAAAGTGTTTTATTCCTCTTATACCACAGCAGTGTGTCAAGGATTCTGATTCATTTTAAAATGATTATTTCAAAAATGACACGTCATACTTTTTATCCATTTATTAATGTGTTTGCTTGTTACTTTCTTTCTTTATTCTTTTTTTTTTTTTTTTCAATTATTTTTAACTTTAATGTTCATAATGCTTGGCATGACTACATATATACATACATATATCCAACATTAGCATGTGATGTAGAGATATAAATCGTCACGAAAACTATGACATCACGTGTTTATAATACAAGGGTAGGGGTTTACGTGACGGTTTTATGCTGCAGGAAGCAAGTCATGATGGAAATATGACTTCTTTTTACAGCAAGTGTGGAGAAATGATTAAAATGTGGGGTTTTATTTTTGTATCGTTTAGAAAGTCTATGTTCTCAGAATGCAGAAACTCGTCGTATACTGTGTAACGACGTTTGCTGCTTTGATTTCCAGAAGAGTTGTTTCGCCAAATCAAACGATATTTGGTGTTTGTAATATTTAATATTAAAACTTCTTCATTTATTATTGCAATTTCTCTTCTTGAAATAAAGCTCATTTGGAAGAGTCATTTTTTTTTTTTTCCTCAAACATTTGAGGGAACTCCTAGAAGTAAATCATCGTGTATCAGTATTCTGTATACACTGATCTGATTCCTGCTTTTTTTTTTTTTTTTTTTTTTGGCCTTTATACTAAAATAAACTTCAGCCTCTATTATTTCTCCTGTTTCACTATCTGTTCGTTTTCAGAAACTAGCTGGAACTGCAGATGAATAGTTGCTCCTCGTGAGCGTGTTTGAGAAATAGAGAACTTAAATGTGCACCCTCTGCATGGTGAGGGTCCGTAGAGCCCGAGCCAAAGTGTGAGAACGTTCCTCAGTAATGAGCTTGATGGAGTGAGCTCGTTAGCTGCTGCCTGGGGAGGACGTGACTGCTTACGGACAACAAAGCTCCTGCCAAGAGCTGGACACTGTCACGTCCCTCCAGCTGTGCGCACTCTGGCCGGGTTCGACGGCAGACTAAGCAGGGGGTTGACCTCCCGATTTTAACATATGGTCAATGTTTTTGTGCTTTTTGTCGTTACTTTTCCTTACTGCACTCTGGAGTTTTAAACAGTAGCTTAACTTTAACAACTCCGTCACCATACTTCGCCTAACCCTACCCTCTATACCACACTACTACTCCACGCCTATTGCTACTGTTTTAACATTTATTTTATTTTGCTATTTTATCTTTATTTTTTCTCTTTTATCATTCATAAATCAATATTAATACGTAACATATAAATACTTATGTAATTACATTTACATAAGTAAAACCTGGCTAGCAAATAGCGTGAAGTAGTGTGTGTGTGTGTGTGTGTGTGTCTGTAACCATTGGTCCTTATAGACGAGCTATTCTACTTCAAAGCCACTTGAAAATAAGTGCACCTCAACACATCGCTATGACAATAGCATTATATACAGCCCACATGGAAGTGCCTCTGATTTTTCCTTTTTCATTCGTTCTCTCTCTGATGGACCCTGTAAAGACAGTCCAGCTGCTCTGTGTATCTGCCTTATAGATCACCGGCTGCATTTGCAGCATCGCTGCAGACTATTAACTAAACATCCACAACAGCCAGAGAGTTGAGCTAAACGATCCGTCATACCCGAACGAACCTCGAGGCGAGATCCTGATCCTGAGCTTCCACTCTGCTTCGCTTTACAGTCCGGTCATGTCCATGAGTGTTTACTGCGACCGGGAATTTGTGAAAGATCATGTGTACAAATATATACGGCTGAAATACCGGATATAAACATCAGGGAGTGACTTTTAGGCTGAAATATACCTAATGGAAAGTTACTGAATCATATGAATGAATATAAATGAATCATATGAGTAAATGACATCTGATTCAGACATTCAAATTACCGAATCATCTGAATGAATATAAATGAATCGTATGAGTAAATGACATCTGATTCAGACATTCGAGTTACCGAATCATATGAATGAATACATATGAATCATATGAGTAAATGACATCTGATTCAGACATTCGAGTTACCGAATCATATGAAAGAATACATATGAATCATATGAGTAAATGACATCTGATTCAGACATTCGAGTTACTGAATCATATGAATGAATACATATGAATCATATGAGTAAATGACATCTGATTCAGACATTCGAGTTACCGAATCATATGAATGAATACAAATGAGTCATATGAGTAAATGACATCTGATTCAGACATTCGAGTTACCGAATCATATGAATGAATACAAATGAATCATATGAGTAAATGACATCTGATTCAGACATTCGAGTTATTGAATCATATGAATGAATAAATATAAATGAATCATATGTAACAAAATCACGTGAAGACGATCATGAATGAACGAATCGTGTAAGATTTATGTAACAAATGTATGATGTAAAAAATTGACATTACTTGAAAATGATTGAAAAATAACATGAAATATGTGTAAAATGTGCTAATTCCACGTGTGAAGTTAAGGCTTTCTGTGCGAGTTTTCAGTAAGGAATGCTGCTAAAAGGACAACGAGTCAAGTTCTGCTGAAAGAATTGATTCTCGTCACCGTTCTGGGCTTTTTAATGCACTGTCCATGGAAATAAAGGAAGAATCAGAGCATGTCGGTGGAAGACAGCAAATTACTCCCACTTCACGCAACTGTGGTTCAATACAAAATGCTCGTTTATAATTAAGAAAAACATGCCACAGTGTTTAGTCAATACACCGAGTGACTCTCCATCGACTCAAAACACTAATTAAACATATTTTTGTCTGGATCGACTTCCCTATTAACTTCACAGATATTTTCAGACCGGCTTCTGCCTCTGCTTTCAGTAAAATGTTCTTTGCCCCCTCTGTTTCTCTTGATTGACGTTGACATCCAGTCGTCTGCTTCCTCAGGTACGATATCGGTGAACACGGTCCGCACGCCCTACCAGGCCCCAGGTGAGAGCGAGATCCTCGACCTGGACGATCACCTGTACCTCGGTGGTCTTCCCGAGAACCGAGCAGGTTTGGTGTGTCCCACCGAGGTATGGACGGCGCTGCTGAATTATGGCTTCGTGGGCTGCGTACGCGACCTCTTCGTCGACGGCCAGAGCAAAGATGTTCGGCGCATGGCTGAGCTCCAGAAGGCAGTGGGGGTGAAGCCGTCCTGCTCCAAGGAAGCACCCAAGCAGTGCCTGAGCAACCCGTGTCAGAACAACGGCATCTGCAGAGAGGGATGGAATCGATATGTATGCGACTGCGCCGCTACCGGGTTTCTGGGACGTTCTTGCGAGAGAGGTGGGTGCTTCATACTCTTTATTCAGCACTTGTAGCCTGCTTTAAGTTGTTCAAGCTTGAGTTTAGTCTCTACTAGTAAGGTACTGTAGGATTCTGACTTGTGTGTACAAGCTACTTGATTCAGCTGGATCTAGATTCTTGCTACTAGTATTGTTGATTCTGTGGTGTTGGTGGAAGTGTCTGCTGGTCTATGCTAATTATTTCTCTCGGGTGGCTAATCAAGAGTAGTTTCAGTCTCCTGTAAGCTGCGAATTGTGGGCAGGGCTTACTGCATACATTCCCCAGAGGAACCAGCGACCTCTGCTACTTTTTAAATTTTCCTTTGTAACGTCGTCACGATTTACCACATTTATGAGTCATTCTTCTATTTGCGTGCGTCAAACAGTAAATAGGAGCTACTTGCAGGTAGGAAATAAATTTGTGAGAAACGTCGGACCACACGCGCTGTAGGATCGGTCCAAAGACCCATCCGGGCCAGCCGTTTGGATTTGTTGCTTTATTGTCACTCGTCGCCGAAATCGAACAAAACGTCATCCTCGGAACGTCCTCAAAAGTTATCGTCTCAAAATGTTCTTTTTAAAAAGACTTCCGGTTATGAAACAGAAATAAGGAAATGTCCTTATATCGATGAATCCGAGCGGATAACAAACAGTTTAATGAAGGACGTACTGTACATTTTTCCAGCGCTTGTAAGATCAGTGAGGATTTTTTTTGTATTGCAATTAGTGCCCTCTGTCTTTCTGAGCTAGAACTGCACGCAAGCTTCGAATAAAGACGTACTTAATAACCAGCGGGTCAGGTTAAATGTTCATTTACGAACGAGTCGACGAAATATATTAGTTACGTAGGGTTTCGGGAAACATTCGTTAATTAAGAGCGAGGTAACGGAGTATTTCGCGTTACAAAGGTTTTTGGTAAATGCACCCCAGAGGTCTAGCTATGGATATGAAATGTTTTAGTTCTAATGCTGATTCGTCACGGTTGACGTGTTTCAAAAGATTTTTTCCTCCCCACATAATGTTATCCAGACTAAAATAGATGGAACGCAAGTGCAAAAATTGGCGTAGAAAAGAATTGCGTCATTTGGAGGAAATAAAAAAGGGAGGGGCATGTTTAGAATGAATACGACATCAAGTGTTCGTTTTCTGTCTTCGGCCAATTCTTTATCTCTGTAACGGGAAATAAAAGTAGCAGGTCCTGTTATTTAATTAGTTTTAATAGGTATTCGGTAGACCTTTAGCCAATATGTTAATTATGTCATTCGATGCACATTTGTCCCGTTTACATTCTGCGTCAACGGTCTGTTAATGATCTGAAAATAGATCCCAGGAGCTTAAAACATATTGGCGACGGAAAGCGCTTCGTCATGAGAGACAAGGCTTTCGGGGAAAAGACACGAGCACGCGTATGGCTTTCTGACAGGAGCCTTCTGTTCTCAGTGCGGAGTTGTGACGCGCCGTTTTCCTGTGACGGGAATCTATTCACTCACCACGCTGAGATCTACACGAAGCGACATATAAAGCCTGCCTCACCTGGAAAATTACAATAGGGAACGATCGTTAAGGCTAGAGTGCACGGAAACGCTCCGCACTCCACACGGACGGAAAACGTCGGTCGGAAAACGTCGAAAGAACGTTGCGACAACATGCTCGATTGACAGATTGTAAAGATTTATGTCGTACCTCATCGAAAAGTACACACACGTGTACACACGGTGTATAGAGGAATACAGAAGACAGGTTGAGGACACTATATCTGTAGGTCACGTATAGTTTGAGTGCCTGATATGAAGTGCTTACAGCGTCGCGTTAAGCTTTATAGCAGCTGGTTTCTAAATGTGAAGAAAAGAAAGAAAGAGGGGGAAAAAAAGACAATTCTGACCTGCTAACCCTGCTGTCATGGTGCTGCTCACGTGTGTGGAGAAATGTGGACCTAATTGGGAGGTTCTTCAAGTGAGCTCTGTGTGTGTGTGTGTCGTCCCTGGGAGTGTAATTAGACGGAGCTCTTCTTTCCCGCGTGGCTGATGTGTGCCTGAGAGGCGATATCTTTCCAACCTGGCCTGTGTGCACGGCGCCAGATGTTGCTGTTTATTGTAATGGCGTCTCCGTGCAGGCGTAGCTGGACTCGGAGAGAAACAGCAGGCTCACGCTGCTGCTGTTGTTTCGTTTGCATTTGTGTTCGGCTTCATCTCCACTGATTTGTTTGTACCGGAGGAGAGAGAGTTTAAATTGCCAAGCCGTTTTGCTTGAGCTCCGGTGCAGATCTCAGCGACGTGATTGATGTTTGTGGGTTTTCTTTTTTTTTTTAATGTCACGCTTGAGTGTCGAACATCTGAACTATCAGATTGAGACTTTGTCATTTAGCATGATGGGCTACGAAGGATGCTAATATGTGAAAGGTTTTTGACCACAATTTTTTTTTTAAATATACATTTATATATATATAAGGTACCTGTCCAGTGTGTGTATAGCTTTCATGTATATACTGTAGTGTAGAGTATATAACTGTTTTTGGACTCGGACTGAAAGAATTCAACAGAAATAAACATATACATTTACATATACATATATATATATATATATATATATATATATATATATATATATATATATATATATATATATTTTAAAAAATCATTTAGTTCATCAGCGACTTTAATCCAAAAGTTAGGTCAGTACTTCTGCAGGGAAAGTTATGCGTATTCAGAGTCGGGTTACGCACCTGCTTAGGTCAATTTTCTGGGCTCTTTATTCAGATTATTTAAATCGCCTGTGTGTAAAATCATGCCTACATGGTTGATGGATTTTTCTTAAGTAGAAGCAGTAGAGAAGTTGTTTTTTTTTTGTTTTTTTTTAACTAACCTCTAAAGCGACTCTTTTAAACAGGAGTTCATGCGGATGGAAGAAGGAGGTGATGTTTTTCTGTACTTTTGTTTACTCCAGAATTCAGCAATAAACAGTAGTGCTGATGTAATCAGATCAGATGTATCAGATTAATCTCTGCATGTTTGGTTTAATTTAATAATATGGATTTCACACTCATTCTTCTAAATAGCACTTGATAAGGCACATTGTCATGATAAGAAGAAGTAGAAGCCTTTATTGATCGCATATACGATTAAAAAAGCGGGGGGGGGGGGGGGCGGCGGCGGCGGCGGCTGTGGATCAGGTGGTAGAGCGGGTTGTCCGCTAATCGTAGGGTTGGCGGTTCGATTCCCGGCCCACGTGGCTCGACGTGACTCCACATACCGAAGTGTCCTTGGGCAAGACACTGAACTCCAAGTTGCTCCCGATGGCAAGTTAGTGCCTTGCATGGCAGCTCTGCTACCATTGGTGTGTGAGTGTGTGTGAATGGGTGAATGAGACACAGTGTAAAGCACTTTGGATAAAAGCGCTATATAAGTGAAGACCAAGACCATAGACAGTACATTAAAATTATTTTATTCACATATCCCAGCTTGTTAGGGTCAGAGTGCAGGGTCAGCCATGATACAGCGCCCCCTGGAGTAGAGAGAGTTAAGGGCCTTGCTCACGGACCCATGGCAGTGCTGGGGCTTGAACCCCGGCCCTTCCAAGCCGTAACCCAGAGCCTTTAACCATTGAGCCACCACTACCCTAGTGATAGTGCCAACGAGGCACAGAACTACATTACCCATCAGCCCCAGCAGGTCACATGTCTCAAGCATGCTCACCTGTGTCTTATTGCACCTTGATTAGCACCACTATATATAGTTTATCTAGTTTTTCAGTGTGTAGTTGTCAAGCTTTTGTCGTAATGGTCTTGTGTCCTCACGTGCACCGCAGTATCGCCCGTAGTCTTTGTGTTGTAACCGTAAGTCATGTTTATGTCATTGTTTTCATGTGTTTTTCTGTTTTGTTAGAACTTTACCTAATAAAATAATCTGCGCTTGGATTCGCCTTCGCCTCCCAAACGTGACGCACGTATAATAACTGTGTACACTACCTAATGTATGTAAGACACTAAATCTTCTTTAAAAAAAAAAAAAACAAAACTCATTAATTAATTAAGTAATAGTCTTATTTATGCGTTTAATATTGGCCTCAAGTGTCATTCCATATTTTCTTGGAAAACATACATTTCAGCTTGGGACATCAAACTGTCAGTGGATCTGGATCTCACTCAAAGGTTTTCTTCTTCTTCTTCTTCTTCTTCTTATTATTATTATTATTAAATATTCCCTCCATGCACTCAATTCAGATCTGAATGAGGCCCTAAAATCCCTTGCTAATGAATTATGTACCCTGTTTTTAAACAAACTTTTGCGTACTACGTATAAATTGAGACCTATTTCTACAATTTTAATAATTCATCTACTGGATATGATACACACATACACACACATACACACATGTGCGTGGACTCCCTCAGAAATGAAAAACCCTCCCATTTTCTAATTTTTCCTGCTCTGTCAGTTGTGCCACATGATTCACAGAAGAGATTTTACGGGCACAGAAGTCTACTGGCACGGTCCAACCTTGAAATATGCTCGAAGATACTTTTTTTTTTTTTTTTTTTTGATGTAAGCTATGCACGCAAGCATGAAAAATTCATTTCAGGGCCCCTGGAGGAAGATTCGAACAGCAGTGGACCACTACAGGAGTACGATATCCCTTGTATATAATAAATCTGACCCTCTTCCATTAAATCTGAAACTGTTGTAGACCATTTTATTTTTTGCAGCGCTTTGCAAGATTTTCCCTCCCCAAAAAAAGAAGGTACTATCCTTTCTCGGTACGGTTAGTCAGCTCCCGTATGGCACGGTCCTGACAGGCCAGGCGTTGTGGAATCCCGATCGGTCTGAGAGACGGATACAAACACGGCGCCGGCGACATTTATAATGTAAATAGCCTCGCCTTATTCCAGGAGTCAGCTCTCCGTCTGCTCGCTTTATCACATCGGGTTTGGTTGCTCCTCTGTAATGTAATACATGTCTGTAAGATTCCTCCAGATGCTCGGTGTGAAAAATGACTGTTGAGATATCCAGGTTTGAGTGCCGGGTCTTTTATAATGGATTTGTCCTGCAGATGTCTGATAAACCTGCCGCTTCTGTAATGAAGGAGCGGGGAAAAAAAGAATGGATGATATTTTGCTCGGGAATGTGAGGTGACCAAACCTAGACGTTTTTTTTTTTTTTTTTTTTTTCCCTTTGGAATTCATCCCAAAACAGTGTTTTTGTCTTTAGAAGAATATAGACCTACAACCTAGAGAACAAATTTAACACTCACCACGCATGGAGGAAAATAAATAAACAAACGTGGTATTACAAGATTATTATCGTTGTCGGTACATCGTGACGCGTTTAGTTCGACGTGTTATAATTTTTATCCATTTATAGTTACACTTAATGCTGTGAAACGTCCGTGAAACAAGTTAGTCTCTGTTCTCGCTTATGTTACAGCAGCTATAAGCAGTCGTTCCCTTGCCAGAACTCTCTTTATTTATTTTCTCTTAAAGTTAATAACCCCCCCCCCCCCCCCCCCAAAAAAAAAAAAAAAAAACGCGTGGGGTCCTGAAAATGCCGGTCCAGCTTCACCTCACCATACCAACGCTTTCACCTATCTATAATCAGTTGAAGTCGACCGTCCACCGTACAAGCTCCTGCGAATTACTATAGAAACGATCATGTGTTCGAATGAGCGCTGCGATGTGCGGCCGCACCGCCCGCCGTCAGAGTTACCGACCAATCAGAATCAAGTATTCAACGGCACCGTGGTATATCTTCATAGAAAGAATTCATATAAACGGTCCATCTTGTAATGGTTGAGCATGGTGAGAAGGAAAGGGACGTGCCAGATGTTCATCACACCTGGAGGTGCGTATTCATGTTATATAAGCTTCATCGTGCACGGCCGACATGTGGGTGTCGCAGGAAAGCGAGGTCTCACTCTTTTTAACACTCGCTCATTTTCCCTCATGCTCGGCGTGTTTTCAGGCCAGCTGTTGTGATGTTGTGTCCTGATTTTCTGCTACACTAAAGACAGCAACGGCAGGCCGAGAAACCGTCAAACAAAGTTATCGGTGCGTGACGTTCCAGCCTGCGGCAAACACTGACCACTACTGACCGTATCAAGGGACCGAGAAAGAGAGAGAGAGAGAGAGAGAGGGGTTAATGATACGGTGTTCCCGATTTTAATAAAGCAGTCTGTTTTGTTTTTTTTCTAGTCTCCATCCCGAACATCCTCCTTCATTCTCTCTTGCCTAATTATCCCCGGAGTTTTACCTTGTAAGGGAGACTGGAGGACTGTGAACTGCGTAGCCAGATGTTAAAGAACTCCAGCTGTATCCTCTCTCCTAATCGCACGAGACATAGCAGAGCTAGAACTCGGCGCGTGACCAAAATCTTTAACATCAACACTATGAACACCGGAGAGGCCAGGTTCTACTCTCCAGGGTTCTTTCGATGTCCTTCTGAGGAAGCATGTCCCTATCAGACTGGGTTCTGATACGGAGAACCCGTTTTTTTTTTGGAAGCTAAGATCCATTAATTCTCCACGGCAGCCTTTCCCCAGAGTGTATGAATGTACAGTACATCGACGGACTGGAATTTCAGTATCCGGAGCTCGATCTTCATATATTTATTAATCAACAGCCCAGAACTGTCCAAACACAGCATTACCATAACAATCTCTTCATCGCTAGTATCAGATTGCATAACTGACGAACCTGGCTACCGTAGCGTAGCGTAATGTAGCGTTTACAGCTGGAAGGCATCCTGTAATCTTGTATATGTATAAAAGCCAGGAATCTTTGTGTTCGTGTGTGTGTGTGTGTGTGTGTGTGTGAATAAGAACTCGAAATCTGCCATTTATGACGGGTTCATCATTTAAAAAGTCACACATTTCCCAGAACAAGAATTCGGGGTTGGGGTATATTTTATTAAGTAGAGTAGCTTGATCTTTTCTTGAAGCTTTCCCAATCGTGGGTTTTGCGTTGTTCTGGGAAAACACAGCGTCTACAGATTAAATTGGATGTTGTATAATGACATATAATTTTTTAAAAATAAAATAATATTTGATATTTGCGTACGGATGTCATTTCTTCGAGAACAGTCAAAATAAATGAATCGCTGTAAAAAATAAATAAACAAATAAATAAATAAATAAATAATGAGTAGCAGGGTCTGTGATTTGAGCTCGGAGAAGATCCTGTACAGCAGCTCCTACTGTCCTACCCCAGACTTCTTATTCTTATTAGCGTTCTCACTAGTGCAGTTATTTCGATCCGTGAGTCATTCATTTGTACGTGAACAAAGCGGAGAAATTCAGGCAGACGGTAATTATTCTCTGAATCAGTCAGCGTGCCCCCACGTGGCCCTTATTAAGTCTACACAAGACGTCGATGCTCTCGATGTCATCGCCTAGCTCGTACGCGGCACCTGAAAATACGAGACACGAAGACGAGTCGAGATCGTTATGTAAAGCGTGGCGCGTGGGGCCGCGTACACGTTCTCATTCCTGCCGTGGCAGCGGTGTTTGAAATTCACTTCCTGGACGACGTCTGATTTAATCCGGGGCGTTCCTGGTTCCTGGGCTAGATAGCTTGTTGCCTTCGATGTAGCACAAGAGTTAGCGCATAAGGGGAACTGGATTCTGAATTATGGATGATGCCTCTGAGCCATACCAAGCTGTTTAGACATAATGTCGCACATACGTTTGTCACGTTCCTGTAGCAGCTTATCTTTGGGAAGTTATCGGAAGCCCGTTACATCACGGGCTGATGCAACCGGGACGGCGTCAGACAGCTCTTTATCCAATTTGCATTTGTCTCATCTTATTGCATATTGCACTTCAACGCTACATGCGGAACGCTTTGTTTTCTTTTCACTCCAGTAGACATATTAGTGTGTTGGGAGGGACCACAAACCAAAAAAAAAAAAAACACGTCAGAACTAAGTACTAATAAAGTCATGCACAAACTTCCAGGTAATAATTGCACCGTGACATGCGAACAGAGAAGAGCAAATTAAAAACAGCTTTCAGCTGCCATCGCTCTTGGTTTAATAACAGTTTTGTTAGCCACGTTCATTTTCACATTATTGACTTCCACGTAATTAAAGATGGGTGAGACGATGGGATTGAATTTGTCTCAAGTGCTTGTCGTGTATTAGATAATACTAGCTCTATCTAGAGCACGCTGTTTTCTGTATTCAGGGATTATGTGTCTGGTTGAGTGAATGACTGGAACACTATAGGATAAGTATTCGAGTACTCTCTGAGTACTCTCGTTTAGTGAACTCCTTTAGAACAATCATCTAAAGGACCTGATTAGAAAAGATTTCTTTGAATACTTTGATAAACAAAAAGCTGTCCAGCTGAAAGAGCTGAATTGCATGAACGAACCAGATCCGCTTTATATAAGACGATCTGCTAATCGGTGTCCTTCGTCCACAGACGCAACCATCCTAAGCTACGATGGCAGTAAGTTCATGAAGATCCAGCTCCCGGTGGCTATGCACACCGAGGCCGAGGACGTCACGCTCCGGTTCCGGTCGCAAAGGGCTTACGGGATCCTGATGGCCACCACGTCTCGAGACTCTGCCGACACGCTACGACTAGAGCTGGAGACCGGAAGAGTCCGCCTGACTATTAACCTAGGTATCGCCGCCTACGCTGTCCACACGTTCAACTTCTCTATAAAGTCTACAACTCCAGCCAAATCATCTAATGACCAAACACATTACCAAACACATTGGACATTTGTCTCAAAATCTAGTGAGCTGCCCAGAAGCAGATGGGCATGTGGGTAGCATTTAACTAGAAAAGGACCTCATAAAGGCCAAATACGCCTCTCCGAATTTTTTTTTTTTCCACTGCGTAGATCCAATCTCTAAATCAGACCTGAGTAACCAACATAGACAATCAATCTTTTCCTCCCTGTACTCACAGCCAATCCTCTAATGCAATGAATAATAATTATTATTATGCTAATCAACGTTTTGTAATGCAGCCTAAAAAAAAATAAAAAAATCGTAATCTTTGATCCCGTGTGGAGGAACGTGGAGGAATGTGAATGCCAGATTCTTCCTCCACTTGCTGAGCAAAGGATTAGGAGTCCAGTTGGGGGAATTATAGCAGCAGTGCCTGCTGGGATTGCAGCGTCGATCATGTGTTGGTCAAATGTCAGGCGAATCTGCATTGTTAATTAATTATCCGCATGTCCCAAAAGCTAATTATTCAACTACAGCGTTGCTTATAGACATGCAGATAATTTTGCACGCCCAAGCTCAGAACCCTCACCTTAATCGCTGCCCACGGCGTTCAGATCTGTTTTCATTTTTCATTTGGAAATTAATTGGACAGAATGTACGAATATTAGTCCTACTACATCAGTGGCTTCGGAGCTTAGAGTTTTATTCATGAAAAATGTACGTAGCAAACTAGGGACCTGATTATAGTAAAAATCGTGGGTGTTAAAAATGTACAAACTTCTTAACACCCACAAAACAATGCACGAAAAGACATCATTCGGGGTGTTTTTAACAATACGAGTAGATTCATGTAGCTGAAAGTTACTTTGAGGAAAAAAAAACAACTTTGTGATCGTATGCAAGTTAATGTGACCGAAGGGCAAGTATTAAAATGGTCTATAAACCTGTCCGTGCAATTTCTGACCTACACCCATTATTTCGCTAGGTTGTCTGAGTTTATTTCACCAGGTGCCTCTAATGAGATAATGAGAAATGTTCTCGAAAATATAGTTCTCGCTTATTATTAACGCAGTAACCTAATGCAGATTTTATTTTAGATAATCCCCTTATGTTTGCACGTCTAATCCGAACACTTAAAAAGGCTGTGAGAGCGTGTTTAGAACTTATTCCTTATAAACAGACATTTATAATTATGCCTAACTGAGGACAGTTCTCATATAGGAAGATATCCACAACAATCAGAAGGGGGCGCTCCACTAATATCCAACCTTCTTCTAGATAAAAAAAAAATAAATAATAAAAAAAATCATCTACTGCGCCAATAGATAGATGTACCGAACAGATGGCTCAAATTACACATGCAAATGGCGTCTCGATGACGTCGCATGCAGCACATCATCTGCATGCCGTTTGACATTTTTGGATCGCCGTTAATGCACGCCGTTTTAATATTCCGCTTTAGACAGGATGAGATGTACAGCGTATGTCCAGGTGCTGATGGGAATCCGTTAGCTTTTAGCGGCTAAACCTGAAATTCTGCTTGAAGAGAATTTTAACTCATGTAAACGAACCGTCAGAAAGGACGGGGCGCCAAGAAATACGTGGATCTGAAAAAGTGGATCTTCGAAATGAGCAAACGACATCCGTCCGACCCCCCCCAACCATAGCTACCGTAACTAGAGTAAAATTTTTATTACAATATTGTGATATATTTACACTTTATATCCGGATATACCGTATAAACATGCTCAACAACACTGTGATTCTGGGCAACTCTCCAGATTTTGAGACTTTTACACCCGTATACAATATTCTCTTTCACTCACACACACACACACACACACACACACACACACACGTACAAGCACTCAATTCTTTTTTTTCTATTTCATTGCTATGTAGAATATAGAAGAGATGGTTTCAAGAGCTTCAATGGCCAAAAAGTCTGCAACTCTTCACTCACGGCCATAAAAGCACGTCAGCGCTGTTCTAGCTCTACAGCTCGAGAGAGAATGCTCTGTGAATCTTCTCCATCCCAAAATATCCATCCATCCATCCCTAAACCCCTGTCCTTCAACCGCACCTCCTTCATCTTCAAAACATATCAACAGAGGGGCTTTCTCATCCCATCCCATCCTTCGCGATTTCCACGTTTGCATACCCGAGTTCTCTACATTTTACAGACAGGAAGGTCAGACCGTTCGCTCCTGAGAGCCCAATTAACACATGGCCTCTCTGTCTATGTATAGTAAGGGTGAGACTGAGAACCTGAAATTTTTTTTAGTCTGTTGTTTAATTTATTTTGGGCTATAAAGAAAAAAAAAAAAAAAAAAAAAAAGAGATTTACCTTTAAAATGGAGCGTTGCAAAGGAAATTATACAGTATATTTTGTTGTTTTTTTTTATGGTTAACACGTTACATTAAGGTTCTCTTAGGTAACATTTTGTTGCTGCGTTCGTTAACACGAATAAAACTTTAATCAAATGACAATTTTTTTTGTTTTTCAATTTATCGCTATAAATAAGTCGGCACAAATTAGCAAAAAATATCATGTTCCCATAGACGTGTGGTTATAGGAACGTTATGAACCGGTGTGATTATTTTGAACAAGTAAAAATGTGTGATCATTGATGTGGTGAGGGTTTTTAAGGTGTTTAAGGGGACGCTTGCTTAACATTTTATGGAAGGAGTCTCCGATACCAGTCGGAATCTTCCGGACAGAGGAGTTTAAACAAAAATGTTAAACAAAAAAAAAAAAAGAGGGGCCGAACTGACTTGTTTTGTGGACGTTAAACGAAATGAAATTGAGCTATAAATAAATGAATGAATAAATAAATAAGTATCCGATGTGTTGGAGAGTTGTTGTGGTATAAAAGAAATAAAACACGTTTTAAGACATTCCGTTCCAGGAAAGTAATCGACTTCAGGCCGGTAACATTGACTCCCCTTCATCACACCATCATTATCACATCTTTACTGATTATTTTCCTAGAACAGCACACCCCTAAGTCTTTTATTCCTCACTCGATCCATTCAATAACGTCAGTAGAGAGGACCTTAATGTAACGCGTTACCGGTTTTTGGCAGAATTCCTAACCGGGGAAACGAAATGGATGCGTTTTACCTTGAGAGCGCCAGGCCTCATTGCTTTCCTGTTGTCAAGGAAGAGTTTTGCCCATGAAGCACTCTGGAGTTTCATGGAGCCATGTCGTTGCAATGCATTCTTTGATCGATTTAATGTTTTCCATCTAAAAGTCTATTATTTTTATCACTCCAGCTGTCATTCAGACGGGTTCTGTATTGAAATGCTTCACGAAAAGCCCGTGTACATCCCTGAAAACAGAGCATTCCCAGAGAGAAAGAGAGAGAGAGAGAGAGAGAGAGCTGACGATGGATTTTTGGCCGTTTGTGACCACTTTTCTGCTGAGGTTGACGACACGCGGAGGTTGATGCCACAGTGAGGAGTGAAATGGATTTAACTTGATTCTGAGCAGCACAATCCTCAACAACACAACCTTGTTTAACGCATGTTGTCTATTTCCGCTTGATCAGTTAAACCCAGTAGGATACTGTAAATGTGGGCGTGGCTAAAACTCCTTTCTGCTGGATACTGATAAATGAGCAAACTGTGCAAAAATGATGAATTATTATATGAATTATTATTAAGTTCTTAAGGAGAAGCACTAGTTTTTCAATTAAAAAAAAAAAAACTCAAAATTTGTAAGCGTATAGATTGTTTTAGGCACGTGTGCGTCGATACTTTTACAACCAGTTCTATCACGTACTGTACCATGAAGTCAATATTATAGACGGTTAATGAATTGTTGATGATGGAAACCCCTGTGGAGTGCATGAGCGTTCAGTGAGTTTTGTGACATCACAAATTGGGCTCATACATAGCCCCGCCCCCAAAACAGTTTTATAGAAGTACTAAAATGTCCTTAAAAGCTTCATTAAAATATATACAAATAAACAAACCGGGGGGAAAAAACCCCGAAAGGAAGTCTTGAATCTTGTCGTGTCATGCCACATTTGTTACCAGATCAACGCAAGTTGTTAAGCGACATGTCCGTCTAACTCGGATCTGAAACGGATTCTTGAAGCGTTATTTAAGCTTCCAAACGCGAGCGTAATTGAAGTGTCGTCTACATCATTATCCCTTGACAACACTAACACCTGGCTAACACTTCCCTGACTGTGTTATGATGTTAATTCCCTTAACAGTGCATTGGAAATTGACTGACAAATCTGTCTAATCTGGAGTAATGTGTTCAAACACATCCCAAATGAGGCTTCATTTAAATTAGCATCAAGATTAATACGATTCTTCAATGCAGAATAAAAGTTTCTTCCTGTTCGCCTTCTGATGACTAAATGAAAAATAGTTTGTGTTTAAAGGGTTAAAAGGATTGGTAGTTTATGTCGAAAGAAAAAGAATTTTAATGCCTTGAAGCGAAAAAAAAAAAAAAATGGCCTGGGAACATCTCTACCTTTTGTTCAAAATGTCTGGCACTATGAATAGTCATGATATGCTAATTAGAAACACCCTTACACATATCACTAATCATTTAAATATCAGAAATGATAGGTTCACAGAGTTTTACGACATCACAACAGAGCTAATACATAGTTCCACCCCCTGCCCCCCCCAAAGCGGTTTTATATAGAAGTATTACTGTATATCTCCGATATGATTGGTTCACATAGTTTTGTGACATCACATACCGAGCTCATACATAGCCCCGCCGAAAATAATCAGTTATATATAGATGTACGACAGCTCGGACGTGATCGGTTCGTGACATCTCAAAAATGTTCATTCATAGCCCGGCCTCCGAATCTGTCTTATGTTGAAGTACTGTGTCTCGCATACGATTGCTCCTACATAACCACGCCCACAATTCAGCGTTACAGTATATAGAAGGTCTCAGCCACGTTAAGTTCGGCCTGTCTTGTGACATCACAAACTGAGCTCATACCTAGCCCCGCCCCAAAGCAGTTTTTTAAAAAAAGAAGTACTATGTCTCAGATGTGACCGCTTCATGGACTTTTGTGGCATCACGAAATGAGCCCAAAATCTGTTTTATATAGAAGTACCTTGCTAATTTTTTTTTTTTAATGTGAATTTAGTGTTACAAATTTGACTCACCAATCTACATAATAGAAACCATCCAAGAGTTGTGACATTTTTGGGAAACAATCTACTAAATAACACGGGGCTAAGGCATATACACTGTATAAGGTTCTATCCAAGCATTAAACAGTACGTTGAAGTTTAAGGTTCCTAAAACGTTTGTTGAGGATTTGTGCTGTTTGAAATCTAAATTTATCCCACAAGGCGTCATTCCTGATGCTCCGTCCTCCGCTGTGAGAGAGCAGCACGTCATGCATCCATTTCTACACGCTGATCGTAACAACGCAGCCGCGCTCTCACAGGCTTTGGGAGGAATGAATGGTCCGGGAATGATTCCTTATCTTGGGTCATTAAGGACAAAAATGGAATAAATAGATATAAACCGATTGTAGTAACCTTTAAAGTGGCTTAACCAAACCAGGGTCATGACTCAATGCTCTCGGAAAGCACGTTTCCAATTTCAGAACCAGTGTTATCATGTACCGAGGACAAGGAATCAATAGTATATAAAAAAAAAAAAGATAATGAACTATTCATGAAAGAAATCCCTGTGAAGTGTATGAAGACCATTACAGGACGTGTATTTGTAGTATTTTTTTAGCAATCTGCATATAAATAAGCTATTTATTCATAATGCTAGTTCATACATGACCAAAATTATTATGGCTTTTTCACCTCAGTGTTCAATTCTTAAATTAGGATTGTGTTTTTTTTTTTTCCTTACACTAAAAAGCTGCACTGTATTCGTTAAAACTGAAATAAATACTTGTATTTACAGTGCTAATTCCTACCTAGCATGCTAGCTGTGCAGCCACTACGATGCTAGGAAAGTGAGTTAGCTTACGGGCTAAACGCTGATAGAATAAAGTAAGAAATTCGAATGCTAAATCTAGCTAGCTAGCAGTTAAATCTCAATGACTAGCATGCTAGTATGAAGCTCAAAAAATGGTGTAAAACTTTAAATCTCTGGTAAATCATGGTACACATGGTTCTGGTATTGGAAAAATGCCATGCCATAATGTTTAATGAGATAAAATGAGGAACTAGAAAATGAATTTTTGGCTAATTCCTTATTTTATCTAGTTACAGTATGTAAGTTCAGATCTCAAGGGCAGCCAATACTTTATCTCGGAACTCTGCTGTACAGATGAATTATCCCTGCCCACATTATTCGTAACATTATTAATCTAGAGTATATAAAGGTGAGTAAGATGGCATGGAGGGGAGCATTGGGAACGGACCCGGTGCCCGCGTGGTCGTCCCCAGAGTGGTGGGTTATGTACTTTTTGGATGTGTGCAGCTGTAACCTTGAAGGCTGAATTTACATCTCATGTGTTCTCCCCCATCCAGACTGTTTCAGGATTAACTGTACCTCCAGTAAGTGACCGTTCCTGTTTCTTCTCTATACTCTTTAACACGTTATACAATACAGTTTGAACGATGACCTGAACTGAGAACTGTGTGTCTGAAAAACATGTTCTGTATGAATGCGAGCTTTATGTTCGACTCTTTTGATCGACCCACGCTTAATACGAACCATCACTGTGTTAGTTGGAGTTATCACCTTTTACAGAGTGCAAAGGGGAAATGAATACGACGAAATGAATACGACGTTAAAAACGTTTCGAGTTCAAAAGTCAGATTCAGTGTGTTGGGTTTCATAGCTGTGACAAAAACAATGAAGCTGTGTACGTACGGTGTCAACTGTGAGAAAATCAGCGCGAAGGTTTGTTTCTTCCTTGTTGAATGTGATATGTAATACACACAGTATGCTCAAATAACTTGTAGGCAACCCTGTCTTGAGGGATTTGGGGGTCATTGGGGTGCAACGTTTGCACTCAACTCTAGATCACTAGATTACACTGATATATATTCTGAAATAAGATATTAATTGCCATATTTTATCTGATATGACTGAACATGACTGAGACTAAAAGTCAAAGAGGAGCGCCTATGTCGTCCCACTTTTCCGAATCTCTAATTAAGCAGGATTGTGGTTGTTCCAAATGGCAACAAGTTGTAACATGGCGAGTAGTACCAGGACACAAAAAACCCCTCGATGATGGTGCGAGCCCCTCATCATAATCCATACACATGTAGGCAACATTACAGACGGATAATCAGTATTCAGAAACAATAATAAACAATAATTGGAGGGGAAAAAAGGAATTATTTAACAAACAGAGAAACCGTACACTACACTTGGCAAGACTCCGCGAAGAGGAATCAAAACAACACTGAAGAAATAATCAAACTAATCATGGTGTAACAGAGAACAGGTGAGAACACAATGAGGTAATCAACAGGGGTGGGGGCGGGACTTAAGTCAAAACAAGGGCTCGTGTCAAAACATAATCAAAAGCGGATTGAAAACACAGAACACTCGCATGCAGCTCTCACAACGATGGGAATCCTGATTTGCACCGAGAAGGACAATTGAATCCCTCAAGACACACCATGATTTAGTGATTATCTGGCTAAGCTAATTTGAATAATGAATTTGAAAATCTAATAAAAAATAATAATAATAATTTGAAACTAATAGAAGTACCTTAATATTCTATTCTATTAAATGTTGAATTGTAGCAATAAATATCATATTTATCTTCTAGAACGAGTCCAACCCATGATTTGACTGTAAAAAAAATAATGTTTATGGACGTAATAAATCAGCCGTTGGATCAAATCGCTTGTGTTAATAGGAAACGCCAACACAGTTGTCCACGTCTTCGGCGCAGATATTCAAATTTAGTGTTGATTTCGTTTTTAATGATGTCTGATGCAGTAAAACTGAGAGCAGGCCTGTGGGTCCCCCAGGCAGATGGGTTTGGGCCTCATTAGCGCCCCGTACTCATTAGTAATGGTAGGTAGGGATAGGAATGAGAGGAGCCAAGTGACGAGGATTAACATGGCTGCCGCTGAGTCGTCACAGCCTTCTGTTCCTAATGACCGGATTTCAGATTGACTCCGAACAGTCCGAAGCCTGGCGTGTGTCTTAAACGGGGCTATTTTGTTCGTGCATGAGTTCCCTTTTTGTCATTTAAGAAAAATAATAATAATTTTTTCAGTTCACGCCATTTTGTCTTTCCTTATCCTGTCAGGCTGCTTGTAAATTGATGAGGCTTGTTGAAGCAGAATGGAAGTATGGAGTGCAATTTTATTATTCTCATTAACCTGCTTCTCCAAGCACAGAGAGAGAGAGAGGTGGAAAGAGAGACGGTGTGGAGGCAGTGAACAGAACAACAACACACAGGCGAAATGACTGAAGGTGGAAAGAAAAAGCAAGGGAGCGAATTGTAGGAGTAAAAAGTTAGCCTGCCCATTCATTATTCAATTCGCTAATGAATAAATGATTTCTCAGGGATCGCAAATGAATCACGGTGTTTTTTATTATACCCAGTGACTCAACAGCTACGGCCCACTGAATCCCCCACCCCATTTTTTCTCTCCTCTTCCTCTGTGTTTTATTTTATTGCCTTGTACAACAACGCTCTCCAGGCTTTCTAGAAGTGAATAATGTTTCTTTTTCTTACATGACCCATTTTCTTTTTACAGCCTTCACTAATCAATGTTGGTGTTGCACCCTAGAAACAGATTCTTTGCTGACCTTCAGCTTACAAGCGCTAACATTAGCACGAGTCGAAATAAACAAGCGTCGTTACACAGCGACTTGCTTGTGATCTCCAGCCAGCTGTAGCGTGTTGCCACACCCAGACGAAGGCTTAGGTGGTACCAAACATTAATTCTGTTCGTTTGTTTCTTCATGAGGGAAAAAAGAAAGCACTAAACTGTACCATTGCTGCTTGTTGGGATTTTATCCTTCAAGGGTACATGCTTGGTACCTTTTTGATATGTAGCTTTCAAAAGAACATTCATTCATCTTGAGTAGGGGCTTCATCTTGGTCAGGATCATAGTTTGATACAGAGCCTACACCAAGAACACTGGGTGAGAGGGCAATGCACTCTGGATGGGTCACCAGTCTATCTCCGGGGTCTCATGCGCCTTCAGTCAAACTTAGAGACCAGTCCAGCTACTGACATTTTTTGGGATGTGGGAGGAAACCCACATGGACATGGGGAGAACATGCGACACTCAGCATAGTCAATAACCTGACCTCAGGATCGAACCCTGGAGACCCTGGAGCTGTGAGGTAACAATGCCATGATGTCCCATTACTTTTATCTTCAAAACAGTGGTCCATAAGGTAATTTTAAAGGTACACCGCTTTCACCTGCCCAGTAAAAAGACTTGCATATGAAAGGTGCAAGAAATTCCTTTGAGGATCAAGGACATCCCCGTAAAAGGTATGTTCTTGAAGGTATGAGACAACCCCGTGCAAGACATTCCCACACAAGACATCCCTTGAGGATATCAGACATCCCCTTGAAGGTAAATACATCCACACATCCACCTGAGGGTACAATACATCACCTTGAAGGTACAAGACACCACCTTAAAGGTACCAGACATTCCCTTGAGGTTACCATACATCTCCTTGAAGGTATCATACATCCCATGAGGGTACCATTCACCCACCTTGGGGGTACCATACATCCACTTCAGGGTACAAGACATCCTCTTAAAGGTTCCATCCCAGTGACGAGCAGTGGTACAGATTACTGCCTTATTTTCTGAGTGCAAGGTGCGGAGTTATTAAGCAGCTTAAGTGTATTTCATCCCACCCTGCAATCTGTGACATTTCATTATGCCAGAAAAAACCGAGAAACTTCACCAGCTCACATCAGCATGCAGTGAAACCAGTCAATCAAAATGTAAGACGAGGAAACCTTGGCATGGTTTGCAGTCTTGTACTGACTGGTTCAAGATCAAATTCGAATACAGAGAAATCTCTGTTGCAATATCTTGATATTTTTTTCACCACAAATGCAAGAAACTAGATCGAATTTCAACAAATTGAAAGCCTAAAGTTTCCTTGCACCAAGAAATAACTAATAAAATAGCTCGAAAATAGTGAGTCCATTTGTGCTTTAACTCTGGAAAAAGACAACAATTAGTTGAACACTGAACTAATCACTGGAAATACACTTTATATCAAAATAATCACCTGATCACACAGAGCGCGCTGGTCCCCCAGAAAATGCTGAAAATATTGAGTATAAGTTGACAGAGAAATACCTTTTGGCTAAATGATAGATTATCTACTGTTTGACCAGCAGGGCTAGCTGGGTCACCTAACCATCCAAACCTTGCCCCTCTATCTGGAACCAGTGCGGAGCTACCTAAACCTTGGCGCTAAATAGCCGGCCAATGGAAAAAGGGCAGTTTTTATTCTGTACAATAGTTAAAACGTCTATTGATTGCACTTTTAATAAATATTGGTCTTTTCTCCACAAAGCGGTTTCTACTCCAGTGACTAATTTCTGCCATTTCCTTATCCAGATGTCACAGCTTTATCGCTTAAGAGAGGTAATAACACAACCCACAAACAGTTGAGACCAGAGGGCACATTTACGCTCTAATTAGCATGTGTTGCTAATCAGGGCAAGTCCAAACTGACAGGATGGTGCAGGTAATGTTACACTCAGACCCAAGAACACATCACTGCCAATTAGTACCCTGAGTTCCCCTGGAGCATCCCTGTCCTGCTTTAGGGAAACGGTTTAAACACCACTCGGCCTCAATGCTGCTTAGAAGTGAATAAAAATACACCAGGATGGCCATCATTTTGGTTTCCTTTTGCTGGCATATGTTTTCTGCCTTCCAGGGAACCAGGTGCTTCATGGATTGCTTGCTTTTAGCACTCGCCTCTGGAGACGGTCATCGGTGCGGTCTTATTTCCTTATACACTTCATATTTTAGATTAATTCTTAGATTGAACAATTAAGGATTTGGCAAGGAAGGATTATTCTACTGTCTACATAAATTTTAAGGATCCAAGTTCTAGCACGTGCCATATATATATATATATATATATATATATATATATATATATATATATAATATATGAGTAAGAAGAAAATTGATTAAATGTTGACAGGTAATTCATCTCTCTTTTATAAAGTTTTTTTTTTTTTCTCTTTGATGGAGTAGCAGTCAGGCTTCACAGCTATCTCTTCGCTTCAGGCCAGAGCAGGCTTCATCTTTAGATGAAGGCTATGCTGTGTTTTTCTGATTAAAGCAGTCCTGTATGCTTCGCCTTCGACATTTCAATTCCCGTTTATTTTCCAGAACCCGAATCAGTCATCAGGCTTTACCCCGAAATTCCGCTCGACGAGTCCGTAGCCGTCGTTTGATGGATAAATTTTGCAACATGGCGCCCTTTTGAAATTCGCAGCAGAGGTCATATCTACCAAATGACCGTGGATGTGAAAGAAAATGTTTAATATTGATCCGTACGAACGCTGGAGCCGAAGGCCAAAAAAAAGGTGCCGAACGTACCGTTTTTTTTGTTTTTTTTCTCCTGACTTCCATGAATCATTGAGATATTCCAGATGAATAATGCACACTGGTATTTGTAATTCAATTAATGAAATGTATTTTAACGAGACACAGAACTAACCCAGCCAGAGCCATCTTATACCTCGCAGTTACTGATATGAAAGCCATCTATATTTCAGCGAATACACCATCGGCATGGCGTTCAGGGCCCACGGACCAACCTAAACATCTCTAACGATTACGTTTACCTTTTCATTTTGGTTTAGATAGGCGTAAACTGATAAAGACATCCATTATTCACTCAAACACCACTATAATTTACACAATGTTTAGTGGATCTCATTAAATTATAGCTCAGGTAGAGTGTATTTTGTATTATTTACACAGCGAGAGACAGCGTAAACGCTCAGGGTTCCTGAAACATTTTTAGTCATGTATGTCTTCTTTCTGTAAACTATCCGGTTTTCCAAAAGCCACGGATCCCAGCTCCGGTTCCTGACGGGCTGCATTACGTCTTCCCGCGTAATCATTTGTTCTGGATCTCTTTGACCTCTCCTCCGCCTCCACTATGTATTGCTTACACGACAAAATCAGCCCCGTTCCATCACCGAGCTCTGCCGGGGATTTGCATATACATTGCATCCGTGCCACGGAAGGCGCTGGAACGATGGCGGGGGGCTGGGGGGAAGGGTAAAGGAGGTAAATAGGCATTAACATGTTGACTGGAGTAAGCCCGACGAGGCCGTGAAGCCTCCGACGGGATTTCAAGCGTCGCGTTGATGCATGTTTTGTGTACTCGAGGACGCTGCTGGGACTTTGGGAGACCTAAAGGTGCGTTGTTCCAGGAGATTTTTGCTGACCTTGGTTCTCCCTCTGAGCTCTGCGCTTCTTTGCTACATTTCACAGGGAGATAGTGCTGGGTTAGCGGAGTCCGCTTTACACCAACAGCCATCGATACCGAGTTTCATTCGGCCTGTGTGCTGTTCAGGTTATTAAAGGCGTTCTTCACCACAACATACCTGTTCTTTTAGCCTTAATGACATCATGCTGAGCGTGTTAGCGTTAGCGGTTCGCTGGCCAGGATCACAACCGCCATCGCCGTCAACACCGCCATGGCTAAATTTTCTTCAATTTATAAAAGAACGACTAAATTCTGATTCAGTCCTGCCTTTATAATGCGTAATAAATGTGTTCTATAACTTCTGACGCCCAAGATCATCCTAGTGACCTGACATTATGAAGTCATGTACTTGCTTTATTAATTAGTGTTTCTAAACAGCAGTAGGCCTATCTATCTATCTATCTATCTATCTATCTATCTATCTATCTATCTATCTATCTATCTATCTATTTATTTACTTACTCACTTATTTATATAGTGCTTTGGTTTTTGACAAAATACAGTCAATAATTATGCATATTTCAGGAGGTGGTTAAAAAAAGGCCCCAAAAGTAGAAAAAAATATATAAAATTAATTAAATTGTATTAATTTAATAAAAATAAATTAAATTAAATAATTTATTATTTTATTGATAAAATAATGAATAGTTAATAACGATAATTTATGTGAAGCAACTTAATGTATTATTATTAACCTTTTAAAATGTACCGAAATGTGCAACAAAATGAACAACAAACAAACAAACAAACAAACAAATAACTTAAAGAAAGGAATGAATGAATTAATGACCGTGTTTTAAATGCTGGAAATGTTAGTTAGAATGCTAAGCCTGAATTTATCGTCTCGGAACACTATCTTCTGATTGAATTATTACTGAAACATTAACTGCTTATATCTACCTACAGTAGTATAACGATATGGATTATACGAGGGGGGCGGGGTCGAATGAAAACCTTTCCGTTTTAAAGGAATAATCTGCATAATCTCCAGTTCGTTCAGTGCCAGAGTCCGGATTCTTCTAGAAAAAAAACGTCTGGCTCGACTCTAATTTCTGTCGCACTTTTAAAGTTTGTCATTTGACTCCCTTTGGTATATTTAAAGGGTTAGGTTGATATTTTTTAATGTCTACCAGGATAAAATGTATTGTGGTTGACGTTATGTGAAACCCATAATGGACTTTCTTTTACGTTCACACGATCCGTCGTGACCCAGATGAGGACGGGGTCCCTTCTGAGTCCGGTTCCTCTCAAGGTTTCTTCCTCTTAACATCTCGGGGACTTTTTCCTCACCACCGTCACCACCGTCACCACCGTCTCGCCCAATAGGGATAAATTCACACACTTAAAATCTCCATCCTGTGTTTGTATGATTCTGTAAAGCTGCTTTGAGACCATGTCCGCTGTTAAAAGCGCTATACAGATCAAATTGAATTGTTTTTTTTTTTTATTATTATTATTATTATTATTCTAATGCGGTGGAATGGCTCAAGCACTTTTTTGTTTGTTTTGTCGAGAGTGACACGAACATCTCAGATGCTTCTGTAGAACCATCCCGGCCATCTGTCTGAACATCGGTCTCCAGGCGTGAAGTACGCCGTGTGTGTCCGTTCTCGTTCTCGCCGTCGTCCATGCCCGGAGCTCTTGCTGCTGGTGTTGTCTTTTAGTCAAAATGAAAAAAGGGGAAAAAAGAAGACATTTTTGATGCTCTTCATGGCAGCACAGGGGAACTGTAAATGGCTTTCTGTGTCAGGGCCGTGTGCTGCTCTCTTTTCCCCATGTCAGGGGAGACGGAGGCTGTAAACTTGGCGGAGTGCTCCGTCTGGTCGCATCATCACCGGCGAGTCTGTCTCTTCGCTAATGGAAAGATGGTTCAAAATGGGAAGCTGATGTCAGTGTTTTTACCTTCCATTTAATGACAGAACCTCTCTCTCTCCCTCGTTCTCTCTCTTTTTCTCTCCCTCTTCCTCACTCTTTCTCTCTCTCCTGCTCTCTCTCTCTTTCTTCTCTCTCTCTCTCTCTCTCGCTCACTCTCTCCCTCTTTTTCTCTCTCCCTCTTCCTCACTCTCTCTCTCTCTCTCTCTCTCTCTCTCTCTCTCTCTCTGAGAAGTATCAGTACAGCGAGGTGTTCTTTGAATACCTCTGAATGCCAGATCATGAGCATGATTATACTGCAATGCTTCAGGGATCTGCTGCAACCCAGATTCTCTTCTCATGTAGCTTCCGAAAGAAAAAAAAAAGAAAAAAAGGTAGAAGAAGCCCAAGGTTCTACTGAAATCTCTCTTCTCTTTTCCTTTTCTAGCAGTGAGTGAGTGAGTGAGAGAGAGAGAGAGAGAGAGAGAGAGAGAGAATAAGACATTTGCATTCCTCACACTCACGTGTCAGGCTTGCGTTCTGTCTCACACACACACACACACGAAAACAAATCTAGCACTTTCGACTAGGAGATGAATATCGTGATGTTGACACGTGGTTCGTAGTTCGTCTGCGAAGTGGAGAATTCAGCGCTTGAGGAGGATGTGTGATGAATAAACAATGCTGGGGGTTTATCCAACACCTCACTCACCTCCAAATCCTAACTCTTACACTCTACTGCCATCCAGTGGATCGTGCTGGTATCACACTGCTGTGACCATTTATACTGTATTTATAAACCATAGAAATAGGTCAAGAAGATTTTTTATTTATTTATTTATTTTTTGCTTCAGGCTTCATGTATCACTGATGATGATAAAAACATATTTTTCACTTTAGTATATTATTTATTATTTATTATTATTATTATTAGTAGTAGTAGTTTACTTTTTTCTGGCATGCTGATTGTACATTACTTTTATTATATTCATATTTTTGTACATTTTGATTTAAAAAAAATTGTTTTGTTATTTTCTTTCTTTCTGTCATTGCTGCCATTTATTACACTATTATTTGCGTATTTTACTATTATATTTTTGCCTGCCTTTTCATTTCTCTTATTTTACTTTATTTCTTAAAGCTTTGTGTCTCTTGTCTGCCTCTTTAATTATTTTTGTTTTATTGATTAATTCATTAAACATTATACATTAAAGCAACAGTATAAGTATATGGAATATAGCAGTCATTATTATTATTATTATTATTATTATTATTATTATTATTATTATTATTTTCTCTCTGTCACTATCAATTATTATTTACATATTATTATTTGCCTATTTTACTATTTTATTTTTCATGCCTTTTCTTTCTTTCTTTTTACTTATTAACAGTCATTTCTACCTAATTTTCTCTCATTTCTGTCTCACTGTTTGTTTGTTTGTTTTTTTTGTCTTTTGACTCATTTGTTTTTTTTCTTTTCTGCCTATTTGTTTGCTTTTTCTTGATTTTTTTTATTATTATTGTATTTTGTGTGTATAACAAAGTAAACTCTGCTTAACATTAGTATTTTTTCTTTCTTTCTTTCTGTGAGCGCTTTTGTTTATTTCACTATCATTATTTGTCTATTTGACCGTTTTACTATTTATTTGTACGTCTGGACGAAACGTCTGTGTTTCCGTCTCACTCACACGTGGAGTGACGTACCAGCTCCCGTGTTCATTTACAGCTCAGTGACTGCCTCTTCAGTGAGTCAGACTCAGACTTGTTGTGTGGAATGAATGAGATCAGTTTAACCTTTGACCTCTTTGTTGTTTGTCTCCGTGTCGTGCTCGGACGGGCATTAATCCGAGTCTGGGCTGTTCTACAGGTAAAGGGCCCGAGACGCTCTTCACCGGGCAGAACCTGAACGATAACGAGTGGCACACGGTCCGAGTCATGAGGAGAGGGAAGAGTCTGCAGCTGGCTGTGGATGAGTTACAGCCTGTCGAGGGTAAAACCTTCATCTCTTCACTTCTCTGCCTCCAGGGTTGTTTTCTATCTCTTTTCTGCCTCAGTTTTATCTTTTATCTCCCTCATTTTTTGTTTGTATTTGCCTTTTTGTTTTTTTATGCCTCTTTTTTTTTTGTCTTTTTGTGTTTTCTGCCCCTTTGTCTGTTTGTTTTCTGCCTCGTTTTGTTTTTCTTTATCTGTTTGTTTTCTGCCTCGTTTTGTTTTTCTTTATCTGTTTGTTTTCTGCCTCGTTTTGTTTTTCTTTATCTGTTTGTTTTCTGCCTCGTTTTGTTTTTCTTTGTCTGTTTGTTTTGTGCCTCGTTTTGTTTTTCTTTGTCTGTTTGTTTTGTGCCTCGTTTTGTTTTTCTTTGTCTGTTTTCGGCCTCGTTTTGTTTTTCTTTGTCTGTTTGTTTTGTGCCTCGTTTTGTTTTTCTTTGTCTGTTTGTTTTCTGCCTCGTTTTGTTTTTCTTTGTCTGTTTTCTGCCTCGTTTTGTTTTTCTTTGTCTGTTTGTTTTGTGCCTCGTTTTGTTTTTCTTTATCTGTTTGTTTTCTGCCTCGTTTTGTTTTTCTTTATCTGTTTGTTTTCTGCCTCGATTTGTCTGTATTCAGCCTCATCTTTTGTCTGTTTGTCTGTTTTCTGCCTCCTTTTTTGTCGGTTCATTTTCTGAATCATTTTGGGGTTTTTTTTTCTGTTTTCAGTGTTTTTTGGGGTTTGTCTCCTTTCAGTTTTTTTTATATTCTTTTTCTCTCCACTGCCTTGTGTTTAGTTGTTTTTGTCTTTTTGTCTCTCTTCTGACTCTTTTTCCATCTTTTTCTGCTTGATGTTTTGTTGTTGTTTTTTCTCTTTCTTGTTCCTCATTTTTTTTGTATTGTTTCTTTTTCTGTTTCATTTCTTGTTTTTGTGTTTTTTTGTCTCGATTCTGCCTCATTCTGGAGTTTCTTCTGCTTCTTATTTTAATCTGTCTCTATCTTGCTATATTTTTCTTTATATCTGTTTCATTTCTGCCTCACCCAGTCCCCCCCCCCCTTTTTTTCCCTGTTGTCTCTTTGCCTCATATTTTGGTTTATGTTTGTCATTTTGTTTTGTTTTTCTGCCTCAATTTTTTGTCATGCCTAATTATTAATGTCTCATTTCCGCCTGAGTTCTTGTTTTGTCTTTTTTTTCTCTTTATTTCTGCCTCAGTGTTTTGTCATTTTGTATGCTTCTCTCTTTTGTTTTGTTTTTCTTTTCCTTTCTCTCACTTCAGAGTCCTGTGAACACTCCCTGACCAGCGGTGACTCTGCCACCCACAACAGTCGTCTTTTCTCTGCCTTTGAAAAGCTAAAATGAAATGAATGAGGAAAAGAAATGAAAAGGAAAAGCTTTACAACACCCCATGTCATATTAATGACTTCTGTTAATTAAAAACGTATTTCTTATGGTTTAGGTGTCTTTTTTTTAGCCATCGCCGTTTTGTGCTGCAGCTTCATTTTCCTTTTATTATTTCTAGGATTATATATGGCTTTAATAATCCTACATTACTGTACAAGATCAGATATGAAAATGTCTCAGTACCCGATCCTGAAGTCTTAACGGAAACCGGCTTCCTGTTTACGTCCATTAAATTAGTAATTCAAGCTTCAGCAGTTTCTAAAAACTCAGCCAGTGATACAGTATCTCATATCACGCAGCAGAGACGCACTTTAGACTCCTTCGTAGACTCCATCTTAGACTCCACTTTAGACTCCATCTTAGACTCCACTTTAGACTCCATCTTAGACTCCATCTTAGACTCCACTTTAGACTCCATCTTAGACTCCATCTTAGACTCCACTTTAGACTCCATCTTAGACTCCATCTTAGACTCCTTCTTAGACTCCATCTTAGACTCCTTCTTAGACTCCACTTTAGACTCCATCTTAGACTCCATCTTAGACTCCACTTTAGACTCCATCTTAGACTCCATCTTAGACTCCTTCTTAGACTCCATCTTAGACTCCTTCTTAGACTCCACTTTAGACTCCATCTTAGACTCCATCTTAGACTCCACTTTAGACTCCATCTTAGACTCCATCTTAGACTCCACTTTAGACTCCATCTTAGACTCCATCTTAGACTCCTTCTTAGACTCCATCTTAGACTCCTTCTTAGACTCCACTTTAGACTCCATCTTAGACTCCATCTTAGACTCCACTTTAGACTCCATCTTAGACTCCATCTTAGACTCCTTCTTAGACTCCATCTTAGACACCATCTTAGACACCATCTTAGACTCCACTTTAGACTCTTTCTTAGACTCCACTTTAGACTCCATCTTAGACTCCATCTTAGACTCCATCTTAGACTCCACTTTAGACTCCATCTTAGACTCCATCTTAGACTCCACTTTAGACTCCATCTTAGACTCCATCTTAGACTCCACTTTAGACTCCATCTTAGACTCCATCTTAGACTCCTTCTTAGACTCCATCTTAGACACCATCTTAGACACCATCTTAGACTCCACTTTAGACTCTTTCTTAGACTCCACTTTAGACTCCATCTTAGACTCCATCTTAGACTCCATCTTATTCTCCATCTTAGACTCCACTTTAGACTCCTTCTTAGACTCCATCTTAGACTCCTTCTTAGACTCCACTTTAGACTCCATCTTAGACTCCTTCTTAGACTCCATCTTAGACTCCTTCTTAGACTCCTTCTTAGACTCCATCTTAGACTCCATCTTAGACTCCACTTTAGACTCCTTCTTAGACTCCATCTTAGACTCCATCTTAGACTCCACTTTAGACTCCTTCTTAGACTCCACTTTAGACTCCATCTTAGACTCCATCTTAGACTCCACTTTAGACTCCTTCTTAGACTCCTTCTTAGACTCCATCTTAGACTTTACCTTCCTTTTAATCTGTCTCTTTTTAAATGGATAAAATGTACAATAAAAACAAAGCAAATCTATGTCTGTTAGACAACTGCTGAGGAATAAGGGGAATAAAACACTTTCGGAAGTGCAGTTATTGGAAAATAATCACCTTTAATCAACTTCAGTGAGGAAACAGGACCTCCGGCATCATCACACCGCACCACTGTCAGTGCTAGGAATCACAGCGTATTTTTCAGACTTTTCTCACAGCTCTGGTCCTGTGTGTTACTGTGTGAAGGTGAGATCCCGGGTGACCACACCCAGCTGGAGTTCCACAACGTCGAGACCGGGATCATCACGGAGAAGCGCCACCTCTCCACCGTGCCCTCCAACTTTATCGGCCACCTCCAGAGCCTGGTGTTCAACGGCATGGCCTACATCGACCTGTGCAAGAACGGAGACATCGACTACTGCGAGCTGAACGCCATGATCGGCTTCAAGAACATCATCGCCGACCCCGTGACCTTCAAGTCGCGCTCCAGCTACGTGTCGCTCAGCACGCTGCAGGCCTACTACTCCATGCACCTGTTCTTCCAGTTTAAGACCACGTCCTCGGACGGCCTCATCCTGTACAACAGCGGAGACGGCAACGACTTCATCGTCGTGGAGCTCGTCAAGGGGTGAGGACGAGTCCAGGAGATTATTACTCAGGAGATAATCGCATCATTCCTTCATTCTCTCTCTCTCTCTCTCTCTCTCTCTCTCTCTCTCTCTCTGCATTCTGTTCTTTGCTTTCATCGCTTTTATCTAGAATTCTTTCTTCCCTTCTTCCTTTCCTTTTCTCTCCAACAGATGAAGCTGCAACTCTTTAACAATTAACAATTCATATAGACGTCCTTTCTTTCTTTCTTTTTTGTTCTTTCTTTCTTTCTTTCTTTCTTTTTCTTTCTTTTTTTCTTTTTTTTCTTTCTTGCTTTCTTTCTTTCTTTCTTTCTTCCATGTCTCATTTTCTTTCTCCATTCCTTTGAATGTATTTCTTTTTATTCTTGCGTTGGTTCTTTTGTCTTTTCCTTTTTTCCTTCATTTCATTCTTTCTTTTCAACAAAAAACGTCTGTCTTTCTTTGCATATTTTCGCTTTTCTCTTTTCACTCTTTTTTTCTTGTTTTTCCCCCCCCTATTTTGTCCCCTTCTCTCTTCATTTTCTTTAATGGTTTCTTTTCTTTTTACTTGTTTTTTTCCCCTGTTCTTCCCGTTCCTCCTTTTTTGCTTCCACTAGGTGGCAGTCTGGATCACTCCTTCCTTCCTTCCTTCTCGTTTCATTTTTCTTTCTTGCTTTTATTCTTTCTTTTGTTCTTCTTTTTCTTATTATATAATTCATTCTTTCCTTCCTCTTTGTCTTTTTTTCCCCACTCGTGGGGTAAGCTGCAATACTTTCTTCCTTCCTTTATTTGTTTGTTCATTTCTTTCCCTTCATTTCTCTTCATATCCCAGACTCTAGAAAGAGTACAAACGTTCGTCAGTATTTATGTTGCAACGTTACTGTCTGTAAATAGTTCTCCAGTGAATCTACGCTGATGATGCGATTCATCCACTTCCATAACGATCTCCTCTTCCTGTTCTGCAGCTCGGCGTTTATTAATGTGTGAAACCTCTATTAAGTATATTTCCTCCCTCTCTCTTACTGCACCAGCTACCTGCACTACGTGGCAGACCTGGGCAACGGCGCTCACCTCATTAAAGGAAACTCCAACAAACCTCTGAATGATAACCACTGGCACAACGTCATGATCTCCAGAGACATCAACAACCTGCACACGGTCAAGATTGACACCAAGGTCACCACACAGACCACCGTCGGAGCCAAAAACCTCGACCTGAAGGGTACGGCGTGCCGCTGCTGTTTTCTCACACTGATTTTGAGGGATGTTGAGGTTAAAAAAGAAGCTGTTGGATGGATCACTAACCGAGCGTCTGAATAGAAAAACGTCTGTGTTTATTTATTTGTTACATTTCGATTGTTTCTTTCTTTGTGGAATTTTATAATAAGTATATTATTATAAAATTGATCAACATTCAGTTTGGTTAAATATGGATCCTAACATTAATCCCTGAGGTCTACCTGCTTTTAATAAAAAAAATGTATCTTTATATTCATTACTGCGTTTTATATTCGTTACTGCGGTACATATGTGCAAGTATTGTATTAAATACCAATGAGTTATTACTGTTTTTAAAATTCGTCTGTCTATATATATATATATATATATATATATATGGGGGATTCTATGTGTTACTCTTTTATGATTGGTTGTACATAAATGAAAGTAAGTATTGTTTTTACATTTAAAGATATGGCATTTCACAGAAGCCCTTATCCAGAGCAATGTACAGAAGTGCTTTGTAATGAGCTCGTAACGTCGGCTCCTTCATCTCGTCAGGCTCGTAATGTCGGCTCGTTCGTCATGTCGGACTCGTAACGTCGGCTCCTTCATCTCGTCAGACTCGTAATGTCGGCTCGTTCGTCATGTCGGACTCGTAACGTCGGTTCCTTCATCTCGTCAGACTCGTGACATTGGCTCCTTCATCTCGTCAGACTCGCAATGTCGGCTCGTTCTTCACGTCGGACTCGTAACTTCGGCTCCTTTGTCATGTCAGTCTCGTAACCTCGGCTCCTTTGTCGCTTCGGACTCGTAACGTCGGCTCCTTCATCGCGTCGGACTCGTAACGTCGGCTCTGTCGTCGCGTCGGGCTTGTAACGTCGGCTCCTTCGTAACGTCGGCTCCTTTGTCACGTCAGACTCGTAACATCTGCTCCTTCTTTGCGTCGGGCTTGTAACGTCTGCTCCTTCGTCACGTCGGACTCGTAACGTAGGCTCCTTCGTCACGTCAGACTCATAACGTCGGCTCTGTCGTCGTGTCGGGCTCGTAACATCTGCTCCTTCGTAGCGTCGGACTCGTAATGTCGAGAGTATTGTGGTGAGTAGTGTGATGTTTGACATCTCTTCTCTTTTTTCTCCACAGGAGATCTGTACATCGGGGGCGTGGCTAAAGACATGTACAAGGAGCTGCCCAAACTGGTTCACGCCCAAGAGGGATTTCAGGGCTGCCTGGCCTCCATGGACCTGAATGGCCGTCTACCAGACCTCATCTCCGACGCTCTCACCTGCGTGGGGCAAATCGAGAGGGGCTGTGAAGGTCAGAGCTGCACTCACTCACCCCCCAGGGGCACTTTCCTTTCTTTTCCTTTCTTTTCTTTTTTCTTTGTTTTTTATTTTTTTTTTCCTTATGTATTTTGTCTTTCTCTTTCTTGCTTTTGTTTCCTTGATGCGTTCTTCACTTTGCTTCCATTCTCTTCTTTTATGGCTTGCTTTTCTTTTCTTTAAAATATATGTATGAAATGTATTATTCCTCACTTTTTTATATAAAATGAATACGGTTTTATTTTATTATGCCATTTATTATGTTTTATTTTATTATTAATCTCCACAATGCCACAAAGAGACTCTTCCAAAAAAACCTCAAAACAGCACGTTTAATCTCATAGCCGCTATAATTTATAGACCGAGTTATACGGAAAAGATTTTGGAAATGGACTTCCTTTACTTTGTTAGCTTTATTATTAGCATGTTAGCCTCAGAGCTTCAGTATAAAATGAATGAGACAGTGAACATCAGTGAACTGATTATATAGTGAACTGTCTCTTTCATTTTGTAACAAAATTCCACATGAATGAATTATTGTTCAGTATGTTTAGCAAATAGAGACACACACACACACACACACACACACACACACACCCTCAGGCACAGTTTATGGTTAATAAAGTTGAAGTGCACTCTGCTGGAATGCTGTAAAGCTGCAGCTCGTGGTGTTTGTGTAGCGTTTTATCATAATCAGACTGCGTTATCTGTGTCGTGTGAATTATCTCTCCGTCTTCACGCAGTGTTCAGATCAGACATTTTGCCCAGAGCAGTCGGTGAATAATGCATGGAGAGGGACTATGGTGGATTTTCAGGGAGAATGTGTTCTCTCATCCCTCTCTCATTTGTCTCTCATCCCTCTCTCATCATTCTCTCATTCCACACTCATCCGTCTCTCATCCATCTCTCATCTATCTTTCTCACATCCCGTCTCTCATCCCTCTCTCATTTGTCTCTCATCCCTCTCTCATCATTCTCTCATTCCACACTCATCCGTCTCTCATCCATCTCTCATCTATCTTTCTCACATCCCGTCTCTCATCCCTCTCTCATTTGTCTCTCATCTATCTCTCTCATCCCGTCTCTCATCCGTCTCTCATCATTCTCTCATTCTACACTCGTCCGTCTCTCATCCGTCTCTCATCATTCTCTCATTCTACACTCGTCCGTCTCTCATCCGTCTCTCGTCATTCTTTCATTCCACACTCATCCCGTCTCTCATCCCGTCTCTCATCCGTCTCTCATCATTCTCTCATCCTACACTCGTCCGTCTCTCATCCGTCTCTCATCATTCTCTCATTCTACACTCGTCCCGTCTCTCATCCGTCTCTCTCATCCATCTCTCTCATCCGTCTCTCACTGTTTTCTCTCTTCAGGCCCCAGCACCACGTGTCAGGAGGACTCCTGTGCTAATCAGGGTGTGTGTCTGCAGCAGTGGGAAGGGTTCAGCTGCGACTGCAGCATGACGTCGTTTGGAGGACATCAGTGCAACGATGGTGAGTGAAAGAAACTCCACGTCTTATCCTCATAATCTCACGTCACCGGAAACTTGTGGTTTGTCTGATTACTACAACTTTTATCGGAAGGATTCTTCCACTGCAACCTACAGTCCAACCCACGGTAAACATGCGCATGCAGTGACACTGTAAATAACAACAACAACAACAGCAACAATAATAATTTACATTGAATAAACAATGAGCAAGAGAAAAAAGTTAAAAGAAATAAAAATACAAACAAGAGTGAAAGAAAAGAGCAAACTTTTTGTTTTATATATCATGAAAAGAATCCACAACAATTAAAGATAGAAAGAAAAAACGAGATCAAGTTGCTAACAATGACACTTTTTTTTAATTATTATTATTTAAAAACACGTCCCACTTTTTATCCATTCATCATTACATTAAACATACAGGTTAGTCCCTGTTCTCACTTATGCTATAGCAGCTATAAACGGTCATTCTCACACTCTTTTTAACTCCTCGGTCCTAAAGTTGCCATCACAACATCTTCAGAAAGTTACAGCTTTAGTTCTGACTGTCACAAAGCACTGGAACTGGAGACTCCTTCCATAAATGTTCATTAAACATCTCTTTGCAACAATTTCGATATTTTGTTTTCTTTTTTAAACGACGACACGCTTTTAATCTGTTTATTATTAACTTTACGGACTGTGTGCAGCGGCCGTTGGTCGCTACTATGGAAACGATAACTTGTACGTACGAGCGTGTAAATGTATAAGGCTGGGATTTGCAGCTGCACTGCTGTTGTTCTGACCAATCAGATTCGAGAACTGACACTATACGTGCCATTAAAGACATGTTGTTGCAGCAGCTGTCTTAGACAACTGCGACATACAGTATCTATTCATCCATTCATCCATCTTCTATACCGCTTATCCTTCTCAGGGTCACAGATATGGTATCTGTATTATATGTATTTTTCTTAGTGTTTTGGGGTATGACTCCGCCCCAGGCCCCTCCTCCGAACGTTTGAAGGTAGAATCGAAGCAGGAAATGAAGTAGATGATAATATAATTACATTTTGATTAACCGTGTATGTTGAAATTTAATCATTTATTTGCTTGGTTTTTTAAAAATTAAGTTGTTTTAGGGTCAGTGGACATTTCTATGCTTTCTACATTTATCGTCCTAATTACTCCTTTATGGAGAATAGCGATCAAGATGGATAGTAAGGATTTTTTTATAGCTTTTGGAAAAACTACTTTCATTGTTATTAAAGCCATCATAACTACTATTAGAGATAACATCATCACCCTGTAACGTCAGGGAATGGTCAGAATCACTCCTGAGGTCTGAATACCGACATGCACAGAGAGTGTGTGTTAAAATTCCGCAGTGTGACGTTTCCCAGATGTTGTGTTATTATCCTGTAAGTAGGCACTCGTGTAAGCTGCAGTCTAATTAATAATTATATTATGTCCACACTCTGTTTTTGCCACTTGCTCCATAAAATCTAACAGATGGCCTTTAGTGAACCACAACGCTGAGCACCCAGAGGAGCCGTTCAGGCTGTAATTACACACACCGGCAGTAAACAAGCTCTCCAACACACACACACACACAGAGAGAGAGAGAGAGAGAGAGAGAGAGAGAGAGAGAGAGACGGGGTGAGTGAGGTCGAGTGAGGGAGAAAGAGGGCGAGAGGGAGGGAGAGAAAGGGGGAGAGAGAGTGAGGGAGGGATGGAGGGAGGGAGAGGGAGGGAGGGTGAGTGCAGAAGAGAGAGGGTGAGAGAGAGGGAGGGAGAGAGAGGGTGAGTGCAGGAGAGAGAGGGTGAGAGAGAGGGAGGGAGGGATGGAGGGAGAGAGAAGGTGAGTGAGGGAGGGAGGGAGGGAGGGAGAGAGAGGGTGAGTGTGGGAGAGAGAGGGTGAGAGGTAGGGAGAGAAAGGGGTAGAGGGAGGGAGGGTGAGAGGAAGGGAGAGAAAGGGGGAGAGAGAGGGAGGGAGGGATGGAGGGAGAGAGAGGGTGAGTGTGGGAGAGAGAGAGAGAGAGAGAGGGTGAGGGAGGGGGGAGGGAGAGAGGGTGAGAGGGAGGGGGAGAGATAGGGAGGGAGGGTGAGAGGAAGGGAGAGAAATGGGGAGAGAGAGGGAGGGAGGGATGGAGGGAGAGAGAGGGTGAGTGGGTTAGAGGGAGGGAGAGGGAGAGAGAGGGAGGGAGGGAGAGAGAGGATGGGGGAGGGGAGAGGGAGGGAGGGAGGGAGAGAGAGGATGGGGGAGGGGAGAGAAAGGGGGGAGAGAGGAGGGAGGGGGAGAGCGAGGGAGAGAGGGAGGGAGAGAGAGAGGGGGGCGAGAGAGGGAGGGAGAGACAGAGAGAGAGAGAGCGACAACTTGCTTCCTGGATGTTCCACAACATTAAATGCATAAAACTTGCATCTTGTCAGTTTGTTAAAAAGTAAAAACGGTAATGATGGGGAAATTTGCTGTGTGTATAAGGGGAATAAAACACTCGGCGATGTGGTGTTATCGAAAGATTCGTTTCCTGTAACGGCGTGACACCGAGTGTTTTATTTTATATCTCATCATTTTAAGGCTTCGTAAATCTCTCACCAGTCCACATGTTTTGCTCAGAACTCCAGCAGCTTTTCTTTCTTATTAATTGCTTGGTTCGGGGCGTGTTGTACGTCTGATATACAGCAGGTATTTCGTTCTCATTTATTATTAAGCAGCAGCGGTTTTCATTTTGACTTGTTCGGTACACATTATTTGAGGTGAATCAGTGGGAATCGGGTTTTTTTCAGTTCCTAGTTCTCGCTCTGAAGGTTCCCTGTATGAGATAAGTGCTGAGTGAGAAAGCTCTTTAATTTCAGCATGGAGAACGTGTGCGGAGCTTTAGACACTTTAGACACTAGCGGAATGGAGCGTTCGCAGCAGGAGGCATCGGTGCTGTAACCTGGGCTCAAAGGTGCGAGGAAACAAAGGCGAGGAGAAATGACTTTCGGAAATGTGCGTAGACCTTTGAGCTTGTGCTTGGGGTAAATCTCCATCTCATGGAATTTATACAGGTTTAGATCATTTTAGATCTTTTATTTTTTTCTCTCTGTATGTCACTTCACATCACATTTCCACATAACTGAATTTCCCCAGCTCTTCCCATTGTTACGGGATTTGTTTATATATTTATTTATTTTTACACCAGATGGTGATTACCTTCAAATCCTAAGCACATGATTAAGCACTCGATCAGGCAATTGATTTAAACCTACGATCAGCGTCTCATTTTCGCTAAAACCCCACTTAGTCTACACGAGCCCACAATATGTGTTGTAATATTACACAATATGCTCTTTATATTCCGGAGCGGTTGTGCTAATCGGCCGGATGGGTGACACGCGTTCGCCGTTCCCGGCCCGTGCTCTCGCTCACGCTCCTGGCTCTGTCCGTCGTTTTATATTTCATATTTTATTTCCCCATATGCTCGATTTTACATTGTGTGTTTATGCGTATGCACGGGAAAGTCGTGATTCATCAGACGTTTTATGAGCTACTAGCCCTTCGTCCCCTCCTCCTCCTCCTCCTCCTCCTCCTCCTCCTCCTCCTCGGTCCCTCTCCACACTTCATTTGCCATATGTGGAGTAAGCGGTGCCCTTGAAACACTAATGCTGGCAAACTTGCCTTTTTAAACTCGTTTGTAAAACAGGAACGGCCGGAAATGCAAATGGCGCTGCCAGTGTTGGCCACGTGTTAGCAGAAACCAGGATAGATGACGCCATCCATGTGTTTGTTATAGAAAAAAAAAAATCTTGTTGCTGTATTTTTCATTTGATTTTTTTTTTATACATATCTCAGGGCTAACAGGCTACAACTGCAGCGTACTGTATTGTTCGGTCCGCTGGTGTCTCTACTGACGTTAACATAGCAGTTATGTAAACCCTAACCATAGGAGTGGGTTTAATAATCCATAAAAGTGTCACTTTAGATATTGTTAAAAAGGTCCTACAATAAATAAATAAATAAAGTTGCATATAATACACTAGTCGAGGTTACAGCACATTGTGTGCAGGTTGTTGCATCAACTCACGTCACTGACTCTCAGCTCTGTTATCGCTCAGAATCCTCTGTCTGACACCGAAGCCGCCAATGTTCCTCTAGAGAAGCTTAAAAATCTAGCTAAACAAGCAAAAATAACTCCAAATCAATCCGCTAGTTAGCTAGCTATCCAGCCCGTTAAAGCTAAACGAATGCAACGTAGCATCATTAAATAATCGAAATCAATCAATCAATACGATCAACTCCAACTGAGTGGTGATATTTTTTAACGTGTTAAGACTACACACCGCACCACCATCACTATTATCAGTCGTCATCGTTATCAGTAATGGACATCTCCGGCGATATATTAGCATTAGCGATGGTGACAGGAAAGCTACGGTGCAGGTTTTAAACTTCATAATATCCGAACTACAATGGTTGTATTTGTAATATCACCTTATGATTTATTCATGAGGAGGTCATGACTGTGGAGATGGACTGATGTCTTCAAATAGAAAGAAGTTTGGTTCCCATGTGTCCTCATATGAGGATCTTACAAAGATTTCAAAGATATAGGGCTAAAGTAGTGGTGTGAGAACAGTGAAGTCACACCAGGATGTGACCCTGGCGTGTCTTTGCTCTCAAATCAAGACATGGTTGTACTTTTTTTTAAAATATATATATACATTTTGCAAATGCTTCAAATTAAATTTGCACACTACCGTTATCCTACTACAATAGCACACTATTTCAAGATTAAAAACAAAAGAAAGTGGCAGGATAAATCTAAATCTCATAGAAGCATCAAAAGGAGCTCTAAGGAGCTCTTTATTAAAGCGTCCAGATGTGTGTGAGAGCATTCAGAAGCATCCATGCTGCATTGTAATTCTCAACTTCAGCCTTTAGGTGGCACTCCGGTATAAGGATCTCTCAGAAACCTCAGGAGATGGTTGTAGTTATAATTACACAGATGGCAAAGCTAGTGAACGAGTTGAGCTGAGGAGGGAGATCTCAATGTGTTCGTTTTTATGACTGGAAAGCCAGGCGTAAGCCCAATCAACCCAATCATCATATGACCAAAACACCTTCCAGGTTTTCTTTGTGCGGGGGGAAAAAAATCAACAAGACATGCTGCCTTCCAACCAACTTTAGCTGATTGCCTTTGTCAAAGTGGATAGAATGCTCAGCCTGGAGAGGGGGATAAAAGAAAGAAAAGAAGCAGAGCAAGGGGAAGAACAAAATCAGTCGTGTTGGATGTCATGCCTGGTTCTTCAAAGCAGAACTGCTTCTCAAGGACAGAAAGAGAGTAGGGGAAGAAGGGAAGAAGAGGAGGAAGAGGAGGAGGAGGGTGGAAAACTCGCACTCGGATTGCCTCTGGTGCTCTGGGGGGGATTTGCGGCTCCGTTTGTAGGAACAGGCCACGTTGATCTGAGCCTGCAGCTTGAATATTGTGTAGATGTACACACAGAGTTGGTCTTTTTCCATTCAAGACTCGTCGGTCAAATTTGGAAGTTGCCGGATGAGTGGGTTGTGCGAATCCTGTCGGAGGAGGCTGAGGCTTGCTTGAGATGACGTCATCTCGGTCGTCAGAGGAAAAGCAACCAAAGTACCTTCTGAACTTAAGGACAGTTCTGAGCAACTCCTTTCATTCTTTCTTCTGATAATGGAAAACATGGAACCCAACCAAATGGACCACTAAGAAACACTGCTCGAGAGTAAAGCGTCAAATTCCTCCAGCCTTTTTTTCCTCCATGGAGTTTATCCATTGGGTGGAAAGATACTGAAACAAGAACGAACTGGTCAGTGGGAGAGAGCAAGCACATCCTACCATGTATTTCTATTTCCTCCATTTTTTATCTGCAATGCACTGTGCAGCCTCTCCATTTGCATAGCCTCATCTCCCAATCTCTCTATCTCTCTCTCTCTCTCTCTCTCGCTTCTTTGCTGGATGCTGAAGCTGAGACTCCCCCTCCCTCTTTTTTCTTTTTTTCCCTCACCCTCTCTCTCCTCCCTCCCTCCCTCTCCTCCTTCTGCTCTCTCTTTCACATAAACCTCCGGAGCTGCATTGCTGATGCCTCGTGGCCACGGACCGCCTCGGCTCCAGGTGTTCCTACGTTATCTCGCTTTTCTGATGGAGCAGAGCTCGCCTCTTTCTCTGATCTCTTGAAGCTGTCGGGACCGAGATGTGGCTTGCGCTTTGGATCAGCTGGGACCAGCAGAGCATCTCTCAGGATATCATTCTATAGATCCCAGGGAGAAACTTTTGCATCCAGCCTCGAGGCTGTCAAAAGAAATTCTTGGCTTGTTCTTGTTTCTTGTATCCTAGTACCTTTAGGAGTTGCTGGCCACCAAGAACGGAGAGGTTCCATGAGGCTTCCTTGCTCACAAGTGTTATTACAATCACCTCCGTATGTGTGTGGTGAGGTGGGAAATTGAGCAAGCTGTAGGGAATAGACTCGGATTGCTTGTTCCAGACCTAAGAGTGCCCTAATTTTGTGAAGGATTTTTCCCCTTGCCTTTCTCGTTTTCCATCATGTTTGAAAGTGCTCTCATTCTTGCGGCAAAACTGTGGATTTTCTCTGACTGAGGAACTAACAAGAAGAGGCTTTTCTTATCTAGCTTTCGGTTTATTCACACTGCTGGTTGCTGGTTGCCTCCTCTGTGGATTATCTTGCCATTTTCTTATTTTTTTTTTGAGGGTGTGCGTTTTTGAGCATACGGGTATACGAGTGTGAGGAGCATGGGCCACCGGGAACGCTGAATCCTGAGTCTGTCCTGTTACACTCTCCCTCCTGTTCTTACCTCTCAGGGGATGATGCCTGGGGGCTGGAGCCCGGAGGCTCTTGTCTGGCCCTCGGCTGGCCGTGTGGCCCTTTGCCTTGTGACCCTGACCCTTGGGGTGACATGGGGGTCTCATCATGCAAGGCCAGGTAAACATCACCACAGCATCCCGGCTGCCATCCACAGATTACCTGCTTCACTTCGTGCAGGACATGGTGGGTACCTGGTTCTTATCTCTTTCTTTGTTGGTTGCCATTTTTTTGACTCTCTGTTTTACCTCTGTGGCTAATATCAGATTAGCTTGATCCCTATTTGTCTGCCTCAGCACGTTATGATTATATCCATATCTCTGCACTCCCTGTGCAGATTAACTGGGATTAGAGGGCCACACTTGCCGCATGCTGTACGCTTGGCCGGTCTCCAAGCCGAGCCGTGTGTTGTCACAGTTGTAGAGACGTCAACATGGCCCATGGGTTTATTATCCCAGAGGAACATGTGGGAGAACAAGAAAGGATCTCTGGAATCAGGGAATAAGCTTTGAGATGAATGCACCAACATTTGCGTAGCTTTCATGAATGAGTAAGATGTCATCCCATTACTCAATTGCTCCCGAGTTGGATTTTTTAAGCCAACTCTTTATGCGTAGAGAGCTTTGTAGGAGTTTTGACATATAAGTGACGTTAGTTCCTCCTTCATTCCTCTTCACAAAAATGCATAATGCTAGAAATGTAATCTTATTAATAATTCTCTTTGCACTGAACAAGGGCGGTGTAATTGATGGCGATGGTAACGACGACACTCTGAGCACTCAAGTAAGGCAGTGGATTTAGGGAGGATTTCATTTGCTGAGAGTCGATTGGGTGATCTGAGGTTTAGAGTCCTGCTGAGGCAGCTGGAGAACCTATTAGGCAGCTTGACTGGTGTCTATCTGCGAGACACACACACACGGTTTAGAAATCTGCACACCATCCCAGTCATATCTCTATGGAGAAGCAGGTACATCCTGCCTGAGTCCTGTCAGAGAAAGATTTCTTCCATGTCTTCCCCCTCTGGAATGGTTAGACAACTCGGATGTGCCTGATCTGACATCATCAGGTTACATAATCCAATCTAGGACGCCACTTCATGACTGATAATGAAATTGGAGGGCCGTTGTGCATCAAGTAATGATTTGTTTTTGAGATTTTGTGTCTTCAAGTTTTTCCATTTCCATTTTGCCATTCTTTTTTTTTTTATGTAATGCTCTGTCTCGGAGAAAATGGGCATGATTTTGAGGACATTACTGTTGGTTCAGATGTTGAAATGTGCTGTTAATCTAGCAGAGTATATGGACGTCTTCATTAGCACAGTGATATGCAACAGAAAATCAATAAAAAGCAATATAGCTGTCCACATTTGCATAATGTCCCTTATAATGTTGCTTATATAGAGGTATCTGCCATCGGTCCTGTATTGATTATTGTCTATACACAGGGGCTTATTTTAAGCTACAACTCTAGTGAACTGTTCCAATTACCACCTCTTCTTCTCTCTTTTTTTTTGTGTCCTTGCTTCTTTTTGTCTCTTCTCTTTTTTTGTCTCATCTCCCCCTTTTCTTGTCTTCTCTATATTTCATCTCATCACTTGTTTTTTTTTCTTCTCTTCCCTTCTCTTCTCTTTTTGTATTTTCTCTATTTGTCTCGTCCTTTCTCTCCTCTCATTTTCCCTCTTCTCTTTCTCTCTTCTTTTTATTCACTTATCATTCTCTTCTATTCTCCCCCTAGTCTCCCCTCCCCCCCTCTTTTTTGGTCTCTTCTCTTCTATCCTCATTCATTTTCTTCTCTTCTAATGTTCATCTCCTCTCTTCTTCCTGTCTTTTCTTTTCTGTCTTTGTCTTCCAATTTCTGTTGTTCTCTTCTTATTCATTTTTCTTCTCTCTTTTTTTTTTCCTTGACTCCTTTTCCTTGAAAAATAGTGTCCATGTTTGCATTGTGACTTGCAGCTTGGTAGTGTGTTTCTTGTGTTTATCCCTATAATATCTGCTGTATTGCTGCCATTTGTTCTGTATTGACAATAGTCTATACACAGGGGCTTATTTTAAGCTACAGCTCTAGCGTACTGTTCTCATTAGCAGCGCACCGCCTGCTCTGTGTTTCCTGCCCATTTATAAGCACGGCACGGCCTCGACCCCCAGGTAGGCGGGTCTTCCGAGTTTTAAATACTACACACTTCATCTAGAAGAGTCTCACATTTATTTAGCTCTAGATGTCATCCAGATATCTCCGAGAGTAGCATGTGTGTGTGTTTCTGCTGCTTATGTAACAGTACCTACTTTCTTTCTTTTTTTCTTTTTTCTTTTTCCCCCCCCCATCACTGCCACAGCATTCAGCACTTAGCCCAAACCGTTACGTGGGCATGTTTTACACTCCGTTTCTACCATTAATTCTGCATCTTTACATCTGAACCACTGCCATGAAATGGAGAAGCTCAGTATAAAATATATCAATATTGAGATTATTCTTAAAACACGAGCATGTCGATAACTCCAGCAGCTAAGGACCACTTTCTCTGCTAGCGTCATGCCATTTAAAATGTCATGCATATGTCCATGATCAGTAATTCAGCATTGTCCCTGCTACAGTTTTCAATAAACATCTAAAAAAAAAAAAAAGCCAATTGGGAAAACAATGCTGTTTGCACAGATGTGAAAGTGCTTTTACACCGTCTGTGGACGCTTACTGGCAGTGAAGAGACATTTCTGCAATTTGTATAAAATTACATCCACAAATATATTGGAAATATGAATAAGAAGGAAATTGTAGACGCATTTACGGCGCCCTCCACTAATATTGGCACCCTTGGTAAATCTGAGCAAAGAAGGCTGTGAAAAATTGTCTTTATTGTTTAACCTTTTGATCTTTTGTTTTAAAAAAAAAAAATCACAAAAGTACTCTACTCTCATGGATATGAAACAGTTACGTAACTGTTTGATATCCATGAGAGTAGAGTACTTTTGTGATTTTTTTTTAAAACAAAAGATATATATATCTTTTGTGTATATATGTATATGTGTATATATATATATATATATATATATATATATATATATATATCTTTGTTAAATATAGGTGTGTAACAATTTTTGGCACCCCTATGAATTCATATGAGAAAAATATATTTTGAAGTATATTCCCATTGATATTGTACATTTATTTAGAACACCTGGATGACAAGGAAAGGACATTGAGTCATCAAACCATGACTGTTTCACAGGGGTATAAATATGAGGTAACACACAGGCCAAATTCCTTTAGTCATTCGTCACAATGGGGATGAGCAAGGAATATAGCTGTGATGTGCGGCAAAAGGTTGTTGAGCGTCACAAAATGGGAAGTGGCTATTAGGAAATAGCACAAACATTGAACATGCCCAATATTAGTGGACGGCACTCTACTTCAGGTTAATGCGGTTGAGTGCAAAGGTTTGCATACGTTTTATCTACGTCGGAATTCCAAAAAGACTAACCCAAGACTTCGCAAGAAGAACCGAAATGTATGTGGTAACCTTATGTACTCAAAATTTCTCCCCATGAGGCCCTTGTCCTATTTTTTTTCATTTTTCAATATTGAGAACTTGCACCTAGCTTATGTATGGCTACAAGGCAGCAACCAACATAAACTAAAAAAAAAATGTTTGATGACATTCCTGATGGATTCATACTAACTAGTACTCAATTCAGTATAGCGACAGAACCGAAAAATATGTACTCATTGTCAGTTTTTTTTTTAAAAAATTGGTATTGAGGCATCACTAATTACAGTCTAATATACATTATTAAACCTTTATTTTTTAACTGTGCAATAATAAAGGAACGTCTGTGAAACCCAAGATAGATTACATTTGCCCATGGGTGTACAAAACTTTGCACACTTTCTTCTTACAAAGCCTCATATTTTCCCCTTATTCTGGAACGCCAGATTTATGTAGCGAGGGCGGCATGATCCATGTACGGGAAAATTACTGCCGTCATGTTTAATAAGGCTCCATTTCGCTGTGGCTTCTTTTCACCTGCTTCAGTGAACAATATGGGGGCTTGTGGAGGGATGGATGGATGGATGGCTTTCAGGAGGTGGAAGGAGTTGTAAAGACGAACTGATTACTCTTCTTCATTGTGTTCTTTTTCTTCCCTCACCTTTATTTTTCTTCTCATTTGGTCTCTTAATTTCTATCCTCTTCTTTTTGCTTCTTTTTTCCATTTCAGTTTATTTTTTGTTTCTTCCGCTCTCTGTTTATCTGTGCTCGTCCCTCTCCCTTCTTCCTGTCTCTTCTCTCTTCTTCACCTTTGGTTCTCTATTTGTTCTCATTTTGTCTTTTCTCTTCTTTTTTTATTTCTTCCTTTTGTTTTTCTCTTCTCCCCACTTTTCTTTTTTAATCTCTTCTTTTTTTGTCTCTTTTGGCTTTTCTTTGTGTCTTTTCTCCTTGTTAAGAGAGAGAGCGAGAATAGAGAGAAGAGACAGAGAGCATGCCTAAGTTCTGTGGAACTTATCATTGTCCTCTTAGGTCCCAACGGGACCTGCGAATGCTGCACCTGCTCCAAGTCATCCTTTCCCTTAAACGAGAGTCACCTCTACGGCTGGGCATTTACAAAGGGTCGGGACAACATAAAGGGCATAGCAGAGTGTTAATTCAACAGGTTAAGTGATGTGTATATATAATCAGAGCCTTGTTCCCGGTAGGCAAGCAATGTTTCAGTTAATATAGCACAATGTAGCTTGTGCTCTGATGTGCTTTCAGGTGCAAAGGTCAATTGAAGACGAGTGTGGATTCTAAACAGTTGTAGCAAAGGAGTAAAACTTTGGCAGAGTAGAAGATAGCATTAATGTGTGTTTCTAATACAAAATAATGCTACATGTGTGTGTTAAGGTGAGATGCGAAGAAGCCCCCTAAGGGCTACTTGATAGCAGTACTTGCCTATTCGTTTAATCTTTTCTTTTCTCTACTCATTTGCTTTTTTCTTCTTTTCTTTTCTTCTCAATTTTGTTTCTTTCCCTCTTTATTTGTCTGTTCTCTTCATTATGTGTCTCTAGATTGGTGTAAAGAGTGCATCTTTAAAGAAGTATTGATTTTTAGGCTGTGTTCTTGCATGACTTCCTCCCGATCGGGATACGCATACACGGGTCGATGTTGCGATTCCGGATGGGGATGTGGACAGATTGGACATTAGAGAGACGTGCTGAGCTTCCTGTTACCTGTACAATGACAAAAGAAGTCATAAGAGTTGTTAGTATTTGCTGATTCACTCACTCAGTAATTCCATTAAAGCTGGAGATTTCAGTGGGACAGTGCCTGAGCTGATCGGAGTTGACATGGGGAGGTGCGGAGGTGTGGAGGGGCAGATGTGTGGAGGTGTAGATGTGTGAAGGTAAAGATGTGTGGAGGTGTGAAGGTGAAGATGTGAAGGAGGTGTAGATGTGTGGAGGTGTAGATGTGTGAAGGTAAAGATGTGTGGAGGTGTGAAGGTGAAGATGTGTGGAGGTGTAGATGTGTGGAGGTGTAGATGTGTGAAGGTAAAGATGTGTGAAGGTGTTGATGTGTGGAGATGTAGATGTGTGGATGTGTGAAGGTGAAGTTGTTTGAAGATGTGTGGAGGTGTGAAGGTGAAGATGTGTGGAGGTGTGAAGGTGAAGATGTGTGGTGGTGTGGAGGTGTGAAGGTGAAGATGTGTGAAGGTGAAGACATGTGGAGATGTAGATGTGTGGAGGTGTGAAGGTGAAGATGTGTGGAGGTGTGAAGGTGAAGATGTGTGAAGGTGAAGACATGTGGAGATGTAGATGTGTGGAGGTGTGGAGATGTAGATGTGTGAAGGTGAAGACATGTGAAGGTGAAGATGTGTGGAGGTGTGAAGGTGTAGATGTGTGGAGGTGTGAAGGTGTAGATGTGTGAGGGTGAAGATGTGTGGAGGTGGGAAAGGTGTGTATGTGTCTAGACAGAACCTGTGATTTTAATGCTTTTTACATGTAAGAAACTCGGTGACCTTCGGCAGACCTCACGGCACTCGGCTACTCACTTTAATGTAGCTTTAATGTGTGTCTCTAATCCATCTGTCGTATCACAGAGCGCCGTGCAATTTACCTGATTATAATCAATTCTAACAGCCTCTACCTGCTGCTAATGAAGAAACGGATTAAACACCTGGCTCATTACTGTGATGGCCGAGGGAGGAGAAAGAGATGGAGCGAGGAGAGAGGAGGAGGGAGGAGAGAGAGATGGAGGGAAGAGAGAGAGATGGAGAGAGAAGGAGGGAGGAGAGAGTTATGGAGAGAGAGAAGGAGGGAGGAAAAAAGAAGGAATAAGGAGAGAGGAGGAGAGAGAGATGGAGAAGAATGTTTATGTGACTTGTGCAGTATAATTATAATTAATAATATAATAATATCTCATGTATAATTAAGCTCATGGCTCAGATGGATGTTAGCCTTCTCTTCTCTTCTCTTCTCTTCTCTTCTCTTCTGCCCCCGGTGGTGGTAATGGGGGTGGTGATTGTAAACCCGAGCCTGCGGTCAGCACAGTGGTCTGTAAGTCCCGACTGAGTCATGTGTTGAGGTCAGTCACTAATGCGTCCTTGCAGAATGAGTGACAGAATGAAGGAGTGAGGGAGTGAGGGAGCGATAGAGCAATGGAGCGAGAGAATGAGGGAGTGAGGAGCGAGGGAGGTCTGAGTGCTGCTTTCACTCGCCTTTCTATCCGCTATCTAGGACAGGATGAGGAGGGAGTTGAACCCCCAAAAGGCAGAGTCTGAATCATGATCATAATCTCTCTCTCTCTCTCTCTCGCTCTCTCTCTCTCTCTCTCACTCATCCTCTGTCTCTTTGTGTTTGTGCAACATGAATAAAATGCCAGTCGATGCTGAATCTACTGAATACTAAAATGTCTGACTCGCCTGAAATGGTCAGCTTTTTTCCACAGATATTCTATATCAGGAAAATGCACAGAGACACACACACACACACACACACACACAGACACACACACATACACACACACGCATGATAATAAACAGAGCTTCTGCTCAGACAGAGTATTAATCGAAGCACAAACACAATGACACACACACACACACACACACACACACACACATTCATTGTAAACAGAAGTTTACATTCAGACACACACACGTTTCACACAGGTCAGACACAGGACATGAATCAATAAATATGTTTACCGTTACATTACTTATCTGATTATGTTTACAAGAATAATTACGTATTAAAGAAGAAAAAAGGTTCTACTGCCAAATAAATGTTTTTTTAAAAAATATTTATTTAGAACTGTATTTAGGACGCACGGTGGCTTAGTGGTTATAACGTTCGCCTCACACCTCCGGAGTTAGTTGGGGGTTCGAATCCCACCTCCATCCCGTGTCTGCGGAGTTCACATGTTCTCCCCGTGCTTCAGGGGTTTCCTCCGGGTACTCCGGTTTCCTCCCCTAGTCCAAAGACAAGAGTTGTAGGCTGACTGGCATGTCCAAATTGTCTGCAGTGTGTGAGTGTGTGTGTGATTGTGCCCTGTGATGGGTTGCCACCCCATCCAGGGTGTCCTCCGCCTCGTGCCCCGAGCTCCCTGGGATAGGCTCCAGGTTCCCCGTGACCCTGTGTATGAGAAGGGGTACAAAAAATGGATGGATGGATAGAACTGGATTTTTTAAAAGATTTATCTTTGTCTAATCTTTAGAGCGGCATGCATTTCACATGCATCGCATTTGGGATGTCGGTATCATCAGGTTTTGCAGTTAGAAATCAACTTCAAAATTAATTTTCCATAAATTGTGGACAATAAAAATAAATAAATATAGATAGATAGATAGATAGATAGATAGATAGATAGATAGACAGACAACCAGCCAACTAAACAAACAGTAAAATATGAATAAATGCATATAAGCAATATATTATATATATATATATATATATATATATATATATATATATATATATATATATATATATATAGATAGATAGATGGATAGATATATAGATATAGATAGATAGATAGATAGATAGATATATATATATTACTGTATGACTAAAACTAATTTGTAGTTGGAGTGTTTGTTTTGTTTGTTTTTTTTAATTTAATTTAATTTCCATGTTATTCAATGGTTCATTTTCTCATCATTATATAACCCAGTGAGGTGTTTTTTTTTTTTATGTCTTTCTTTATTATTTGATTATAATTTGACATTTTTCCCTGAATGTGAACTGTTCCTCTGAATGACAGTAACAAATGTTAGTTCTTCTTCTTCACCTGCCCTCCACTAAAACTGACAACTAAGGGTGCGAATATTATCGGACGGCACTATATAAATGATCCATTTCTTTCCTCCTGCGTATGACAGCAGAAAAGTAGGAGTGATGTTGTGTATTATTCTGTAGAAATTTCACAACCTTCAGACTTTGACCTCGAAAACCTGGTGAGAACTTCATGTATAGCACTTTTCGAACACGATGCCGAACAGATGTTACATAAAAACCAAACTAAAATAACCCGAATTTATTTATTCATTTCGGAATTAGCATAAATGACACTGACGAGTCCTGCCTCATGCACACACCATTTCCCAGCGACTTCTCCATTATCTGGGTCTGAAACGCGTTCTCGCCCGAGCGTTCAGCCCACAGCTGTGTGATTTGTAAGTGCGGGTCGTTTCCCTGCCCTCAAGGACAACAAATGCACTTTCCACTCTGTCAGCATTTACATCATGTCACCCTCAGAGCTGGAGCTGTAATGAGAGCCATAAATTAGTCCTCGATTATTCTTCTTTCTGTCATTTTGCTGATTTGAAGCTGAACGTGTGAAGTGAGCCCAGCTCCTCAGGGTTATAAAGGGTTATAAGACCTCTGCGCTGTGCTGTTTAGTCTTTTCTCTGTTCTAGCGATAATTAACTGACGAGTTCAGCAGCAGGACAAACACTCCGAAGTGTGAACTGTTTAAATGAGGGGTTTGGTCGCACACTGCTACAGTCTTCTTACCATGATTGTTTCTTTTGCTTTGGACTGAAATTCTTTCACGCAGATTCCGACCGCTTTCCTTTTTTAAAAACAGTTAAAAAATATTATATATCACATATATTTCTTTTACGCGTTAAACAGGCTACAAGCTATTGATATTAATATTAATATCAGCGCACACACTTGCACATCCCATTATGGCGGGATAGAAGACAACATTTTTATGTAAATAAATAAATAAATGTGTATTTTCATTTTTGGTTGCTCAGAAATAAGAGGGTGCAAACGTTTGCGCTGAAATGTAGTCGGTCATTGGCTCTGTAAATTTATATACTTATAAATTGAAATGAGGAAACAGAACAGGAATTTGCCATGGCCACAAACAAACAAACAAACAAACAAAATGGATAATTAAATATGAAATCCATCAATAAATAAACTGCATGAAAGCCATACCGTATAAAATAAAAACCAGTCAACCGATTAAAAAAAAGAAGCAAATCACAACAAGGACACAAACAAAAACAAACAAATAAACAGTGACATAAATATATAGTAAAAAATATCAAATGAGTATAAAATAAAAACAGCAAACTAAACAAAGAAACAAATACATAAATAAATATCCATTAAAAAATACAAAAAAAACAACATTATACAAATAAAGAAGTACATTAATTAAAAATAACAGCAAAACACAAATAATACCTACAGGTGCATCTCAAAAAATCAGAATATTGTGCAAAAGTTATTTTTTTCCCCCATAATTTAATTCAAAAATTTAAAGAATTAAGAATTACATTATGGGGAAAAAAACGCACCTGTATGAACAAATCAAGAAATGAATAACAAAAGAATGTAACAAATATACCGTATAACAAAAATACAAAAAAGTAATGAATTAATTGATTGATTAAACAGAGGAACATCATTAGCATATTCGTTGCAGTAATTCGTGGGGGGGTTGGGGGGGCAGTTTTACTGTTCTAATCAGAAATTAATTAATTGACTGTGTAAAGGTCAAAGTGAGAGAAAATGAAGCAATAAAAATTCAAACACAATTTAATGTCATATGCCTTTGCCATTACCATGCAATTGACTTTGGTCTTCAATTAGGACACTTTATCTTAGTGTGCTAATGCTAATAGAGCTGGAAGAAAGCAGGAAACTCTTAATATAGTCATAAGTCATGTGTAGGATATATAACATTTAGTGGAATTTATAACATTGGACTTTTTTTTTTTTTTTTTAAATGTGTCAGTGAGGATTTTTACTGCCACAATTTTCTTACACACCGAGACTGTAATGCCGTGTGCACAACTCGGTGACTAACTCTGGCTTAAATGCCACTTTATTTCCTTTCCCTTGCCTAATCTCAGATAGCACAGCCTAAACCGAGGGAATTGTGAGGCTCTGATGCTTTGCCCTCCTAATGATGGGATTCAGGCGGGGGAGGGGGGGATGAAATAAATAATAAACTCATAAACCCTCATTGAGGTTGCGGCGCCATCATCCTACGCTGGGGAAAAAAATATATATATATATATATATAAAATCAGCGATGTCATTACTGTTTTGTTGTTGTTTTTTGGCCGATTTACAGTGGTGCACCTGCAGCAGTGTGACGGCGGTGACGGGAGACTCGCAACTCTAATCCTCGCTAATAGGATTGGGAGGGATTTCACCTTCTCGGCCCCCCTTTGCTCATCTCTCCCAGCTTCCACACTGCTGCCAAACGCTGATAAAACACTCCCACGTTCCAGAAAACACCATCTCGCCGTGTCTCGCATGGCTTATCCGGCATGTCGCTTGTAGATGTATTTTTACAAGTCGCCCATGGCATCGGAAAATAACGTTCCCGCGAAAGAATCCGACCGTTTATACATGGGTGTTTATTTACATATTTATACATGCTTATATCACATCAGATCACATACAACACACTGCTGGATTAACACGATTTTTTTTCTCCTCAAACACGTCTGACTCGACTCATGAGCTAATTAAAAAGCCTGTATGTATATCTTTACACTCGGCACGTGTGTATCGCTTTTTCTCACATTTTTGGAAAATCTGCAGTTCTCTAAAATCTCTAGATCGTTAAACCAACAAATCCAAGAGTTCCAACTTGTTGATTTCACATGCTGCATCCTTTCCCCTTCAGTGAATCGCCATTTCTGTCAAGAAATAAACGTCGCTTATGGTTATTCCGATCGTGGTCTCCAGTATCGCTGTAACATGGGGTCAAAAATCTTAAATCTATGGCTAAACTGTAAACCTTGGCACCTCAGCATTACACCATTCAGCGCAGGCTCACTTACTCCGGTGACAGAACCCAAACAGGAGGATATTTAATCCAGCAATTACAGTTAGCAGATCGTGTCTCAGGATTATAGCGGGTATAGATGCGGAAACACGAAACGTCCGAGTCTGGCTTTCGGACGTGACGGCGATCAGTTGTCAGCAATCGACCATTCAGTGTTGTGGTGTTATAGGTAAATAATCAACGACAAATTACCTTTACCACGTCAAAAGGGATTATTCTCAGAAAATAGCACATCTAGAAGTGTTTTATTCTTCTTATACCATAGCAAATTCTCCAACAATAATTATTTATTTATTTATTTAAAAACAACACCCTGTACCATATCTGTATCTGTTGTATTGGTTTATATACAACCGTTCCTCTAGAAATGATCAAAAGCCCTTTATTTGTCACATGTACAGTAGAATACAGTGATGTACTTTTCTTATCATATCCCAGCTAGGGTCAGAGTGCAGGGTCAGCCATGACAGGGTTAAGGGACTTTCTCAAGTGTCCAAAAGTGGCAGCTTTGTTGTGCTAGGGCTTGAACCTTCTGATCAGTCACCTAGAACCTTTAAACCATTGAGCCTGCACGACTGTCAGAACTGCTGTTCTAGGAAACTAATCAACACCTTCTGACCAGTCCAGAACTCACCAACACTGTGGAATGAAAAAGACTTCACTGGCTTGCTTGATTTCTGCTGTGTGACTCGGGGGCCTGTGGGAGACCGAGTCTTCTCGAAGCTCAGCGAAATACTGCAGAGAACATTCTGATAATGTGCTTTCTGCGCATTCCCCTCCTCACCACAATGCGACTCAAACTGCTATATGAACAAAACCCGGCGGTCTCTTTGCGTTTCTCCGCTGTGCAATTTATCATCGTTGATCTCAGTGCTTCGAGGCTCATTTTGGTATACAGATAAACGAGCGGCACTTCTAACGGAATCGGAGACAAAACAGAATCAAAGACGAAAACCTATGAGCCGAGACGCAGTGTGGACTATTTGTAGAAGGAAGATCAGTCATATTTATTAACTGGATGAACACGAGGCTAAATTCCTCATTAATCAAGACTACTGTACGCCCGAGCTGATTTCAGTATACTGTAGCTGTTTTACGTCCCAGAAGGGTCTCTGTGGAGACTTTTCTCTTTTTCCTTTTCATTTCAGCCCATCATCGAGCTTGTGCTATCGTTTTCCCTGCGTTTTCTCAGAGTGCCTCGCCTTGCCTCGCCTCCCCATTTTCCGCCTGGCTTCCTCTGTGTAATTATCTCCTCTCATTCTCTCTCCCATCGTGCTTTTTTTCAGTAATTGGAACTGCTGTTGAACACCACATCTGTTGGCTGTGTGAAAAGGAAAAAATGGTGGGAAAATACACCTAAACGATGTGAGCTTTGCAGTTTTGATAGCCACTAAAGTGAATGTTTATCAGACGAGATATTGAGTGAGAAAGCTTGGTGATGCCTTTTTTTCCCCCCCTAATCAGCTGTGGGATGTGTTTCATTGAAAGCATACAAAGAAGCAATTACGCTTAAAGACGAGCAATGTGATGATTATATATTTTATCATGTAACAATGTGTGAGCAAGTATAACGTGAAGGTGGATAGATGGAAAGAATGAGGGATGAGTAAGAATAAATAAAGCAGGAAGTAAGTGATTATATGTGGAGATCTTGTACAACCTGTTTAATAAAGCCTCAGACCAGTGGTTCGCTGCTGGACAAGTTAATTAAGACAATTAACCTGTCAGCAGTAGCAGACCTTGCATACAGCAAAGGCCGGCTTGTATTGTAATCCTCTGAAAGTTCTTAGCGAGACACTGTGGTGGCCATGATGAGCTGTGTCAATGTGAGGCTGTGGTTTTCTTGGGTTTTTACTCAAATTTGGAAGGAAATTAGCTAATGTTAATGATGTGGGGTGAAGAGGGAATGACGGTGTCGCCCTCCAGGATTCAAAGCACAAGCTCTGGCATGTCATGTGTTTTCCGACACAAACTGCATTCTCTCCAGAGCTGTATGAATATGTTTATCACCCCACGTTTTGATTTGAAACCCGGTCGAGTTCAAACACACAGCACGTAAATATGAGAGAGGCAATAGTATCAGCCTGTGAGAGTAGCAAGTACTGAGATGGGCTCCAGATGGAGTGACCTATTAGCTACATGGTCAAGTGATCATCAGCTGACAGGAATAAAGGAAGCTTCCTGGTGCTTGTCAAGGAACACCAGGAACCAGGCTGTACATGATTCCATAATTAGAAGTGGGTGTTACTGATATGTCAATGGATGAATCGTATAAGTGAGGGATCCACTCCTTGTCAGAAGTGGTTCCAAGCCTTTTAGAAAGATAGAACCATTAACAACCCCCAAATAGGAGTGTAGAAAACTGGGGCATCATATACACCATATACCATGTACATATACCCTAAATTTGAGGATCCCTTAAAGATTTTAAGTAGAATCCTATAACAGTGTGTTTTCCTGTAAGAATTGGTTTCCAAACCTTTTAGAAAGGGAGAACCAGTAACTATCCAAAAGAACTCCTAAGGAGTGTGGAAAACAGGGACGTTGTACACTTTCAGAAAAATAGTTCCAAGTACTATTGTAAATGGAGTCCTTAGTTTGGCCCACTTGGGGAACCTCTAGAATCAGAAGGTTTCCCTGTCAGGATCGGTTCCAAGGTAGAAACAATAACCATCCAAAGATCCCCCGAGGTGTGTAGAAAACTAGTACACTAGATGGTTCTTTGGTTTGTCCCTCTTCGGGGGGGGGGGGGTTGAAATCCCTCCCAATCCTATAAGAATCAGAATTGGTTCTAAGCTGATTAGAAAGGTAGAACCATTACCAGATATCATGTCTGTATGCATGTCAAGTGAACAAGAATTGGCTGATTTTGTAGATTTAGAACCAGCTTAAACTTTGGATGCATCAAAAGTTATTTCTTGTTATGCATGGTGGAAAGATTGACTCAGCAGTGCTGAAAGTATGTCTTGGTTTGCTTGTTGTTGTTGTTGTTGCATATACCATACAACATGATGCGGTATCATTTAATAAGAGTTACTTCCCTGACTATGTCTTATGCAATGCTTTGGCCCAGTCCCTAGAGTTGCTTATTTAACATCTGTCTTTCAGCATGAGAGTTTGACCCAGGTGGTATCATTATTTTTAAATGATTAACAGTCTGTGCAACAGTCATTAAGGCAAAAAAAAAAAAAACACAACAAAACCCAACACTAGCAGGAAGAAGAACGGGGAAATCGTTGGAAGAAAAGTGAAGTTTAACTTGATGGCACTGGGGGATGACCTTTCAAAGTTTGGTGGTTTTGACATTGAAACATGTCCTCTCTACTGATGTTAGCGTGATCTTAGTCACCATCATTAGACCAGTAATGGTGGACCTGAGAGTTCGAGTAAAGGTATAAAAAGGTATAAGGAGGCCACGTGCATTGTTATTTGTGAAACGGTAGTTTCGTTGTTGGAGTATAGGTGTAACGTGTGCTGAATGTTTGATACGAGTAAGGACTGAATGTGCGGCAGAATTTTCAATTACATCATGTTAACACATCTTTCTTCCTCATTTCCATATGATTGCTGTCTGATGCAAAGCATGATTTTAACCATCGCCTTTGAATACGGGGCCATTTTGATTCTCACACAGAAGAATAATATGCTATCCTAGAGTCTCGAATTATAACAAGAAACTAGCCATTGCTTTGATCGTGTTGATTATCTGAGGACTATGAACACTACGGTTTCTTTCTCAGCTGTCTTGCCATACCATGAGATTGAACGGATCTCTTGCTTAGCCAAACGGTCCAGTTCTACCCCCTTCCATAATTTGCAGTCTGTTTGGCCTGAGGACTGTTTGTTTGTCCAACTATGAAATGGCCTGTGATGAGCAATCTGAATCTGAGATACCTCCAGCCAGCCAGGCATCCTTATGGATCTATTCGCTTTATGGGAATTTGGCTATAAGGATTTCTCCCATGTGGGGTTGAAGATGAATGAGCGGGGCGGTGAGCTGTAAAGGTTTATATTGATAGGGCCATATAGATGCCGATAGTGCCAGACTTATTAAGCAAACACAAGGACGGCTAGCAGCCAGCAGCTACTGATTTAGCACCAGCGGAGGGACTGAGAGCAGATGAAGTCCATGAAAGCGCTGCCCAGTTCCGCTAAGGACAGCCAATGATTCATCATTCTGAATGATCAGCTGGAGGAGAGGGCCGGATAGGAAGATCATGTGTCGATGATACCTTCTCACTTAGTAAAATTGGTCAATTATGATTAAAGAAAATAAATGTTAACAATAAAAACGTTTAGAAATGTAGGAGCTGTCTTACTTTCCTGAAAGGGTTCTACTTGGAACCATGTGTCAAAATGAACCCCTTTGTTCTTGAAGAATTACGTGGAACTGTTCTTCTAGAGAACCAAATCAAAGATGTATCTGGATGTATTTGTTCATTGTAAGTGTACGTGCTTTAGACTTGCATAGGAAGAAATGCTAAACTACATTTGAGAACACTTAAAATTAAGTCTGGAAGGGTTCTTTCCCATAAAGATTTTGGTATGTACCATTGGTGGAACCAGTTAAGATTTTAAGTAATTAACCATCCCTTAAGGGAAAAAAAAGGGACATCATACACGCTCAGAAAAATGGTTCCAACCAGCATCATGCATGGTTCTTTGGTTTGTCCACCCATAGAATCGGAGGGTTTCCTTGTCAGAATTGGTTCCAAGCCTTTTAGAATGGTAGAACCATTAACCATATAAATGAACCCCCGAGGCATGGAGAGCAGGGACATCGGACGCTCTTAGAGAAATCTGGTTTCAACTAGCGCGCTAAAAGGTTTTTTGGTTTGTCCCTATCAGAGTGTTTCTCTGTCAGAATTTTCCTTTTAGAGGGTAGAACTATTAATCATCCAAAGAAACCACAAGGAGAGTGTATGGTATATCACCGTAATTGCTTATATAATGTCCATTTATTTTTTGTATTTAGACAGATCAGATAAATCAGCTTAGTCGAAGTAAGACATCAAAGCCGGGAGTTGCATTTCTCGGAGTCTGAGATTCAGCCGTGTTTAGATCGTTTTGTATTCATTTATTTCATATTAGAATAGACTTGTCAGGTAATTATTCACCGAGAATGTGAGCTCTCCGGCCCCCTATGGTTCGCCACAAGCCAGCATTCAAACAGCCCTCGATTAGACATGCACATTTTTCATGAGTGAACTCACGGTCCAAAAAGCCTTCGTCTTACAAGGAGAAGTGAAAAACTGACGGTGGAGAAAGCTCCTGAATTAGTTAAACCCACAATAAAACAAGAACAGCCATGCAGGAGAAGAAAATTCCACGTAGACATAAGTGAAGCTGACAATCCTTCCTCTGGCTATAGCTTTCTCCTTACACATGGTAAGTCCTTTTTGTTTGCCGCAGAATAGGATCGGACACCTTCTCAACATGGAATGCACAGTACACAGTTCAACAACACGTCAGGAGTTATAAGAGCGCATTAGGTCGACAGAAAACAAAGTGCCATGACAAGCAAAGTCCATGTAGGCCAATATCAACTCAGTAAAAGGAGATGACTGTATGCTGAGCATACATTATATATATGTCCAGTGCTGCTCTTAATAAGGGTCGGCAGAAAAAAATAAATAAAAATTTACCGGGATTGTTTTGAGCTCAGACGGACATTTGTTTTGAGCTCAGATTTGGTGGAGTCCTCTCCCGGTGAGGGATAACAAGCTGTCCGGACAACATCGTATGCTGAGAGAGCCTGATATAGGCTTCATACTATAGAGAGTGGCAAACAGACCAACTTCCTTAGACCATCAAAGGCGATAGTAAAGATTGCTGGAGCTCCGGGCGAAACAAAATGCATCAAGCTCTTCTGATTGATTATCGGTGACCGCGATCTCTAACCAGGGCTACGGCTGGTCTAGACAACCCTTTTGTTCAGCTAAAACAAATCATTTATAAGTTCCTTTCTGCTGGCGTAAAGGTTTTTATATCTAATACCATGTTCGATATTCAAAATATTCTATATATTTTATATGGAAACCTGTTGAATTGTCGATTCTGTTTGGTTAGAAGGTGCTGATTAATTTTCTATAACAGCAGCTCTGAGAGTGGTGCAGCTGTCAATCACAGGTTTATATTAATGCGCTCGTTCTTATACGTTACACTTTCCAGGTTTCCACTCCTCCGACATCGGAGTTTCTGAACGTTCTGACCTGAGCTTACAGTTGATACCCGTAACGGTCCTGCTAGCCGTTTTCCTACTCTTCTTATTTTATTTTGATTGTTTTTGGTCCACCTGATACACGAACCCTCTTCTTTTCTAACAGCTTTATATTTCGTCAAACCGATGCAACCCATTTGTGAGGGCTCCCTGAAATGTGGCTGTAATTTTCCCATGTGGGTTTTAGGGAAATTTTTTGTACTTTCTCATTTCTGTGGGCTAGCAATCAATCTTCGGGCATTATCTCGATGCTTGCGGCTTCGGCTAATTGCTTACTTTTTGCCTGTTCTGTAGCTACGGCATACAATGAGGAACCTTGGGAAATCTCCGAGAGATCGAAGTAAGCATTCTTTGGTGATGAAATGGATTTTTCGTATTCTAAATAATGGTATAAATGGTACATAATAGGAACTGATTGGATATATTTTTTGCTTTGTTTCATGTTTGCTTATATTGATGACTAAGTCCATTTGTGAACCAATGTCGGGATGTATTCAGAACAGAGTAAAAAGCGTTGACCATTCAGCAATCTTTCTATGTGTGTAAACGATTCAGTGTGTGTATGTGGACGAGCTTTTACTCTCTGCCTCTATACAGTTCAGCCTGAAAGCATCTGCCTAGGGCCTTTAATTACGCCACCTATGTGCCTTCAGAAAGTCAAGAGATATTGTAGTCTTTATTTCTATCACTAACCTGGGGTTTTAATTGGATCCCTCCCCCTATTTCTGTTCAGTGGAGGTAATATAAGGCTCATTACAAGAGCTACTACACCAAAGGTCAAAAGAAAGACAGTCTGAGCGATTGACCCTCTGTATGCAGCTCGATGGAGACTTCCCATGCATCCTTTTCCTTTCTCTCTTTGTCTCAATTTCTCCCGGCTCAGACGCAGAAGCATATTTAAGATGCTAATCGCTCGGCTGGCGAAGGCCTCACGCTTCATTAAGTGCCGGCAGGAATAGGCCGGGGCGCTGAAATTTAACCCCATTACAGCGCCATTAGCTGCGTTCGGCGCTTCCTCGTCCTCGCCGCACACCTTCGCCGACCTCCTTTAACAAGAGAGCGAGTGCTAAAAAGATGATGTTTTACACAAAAAGATTCTCGACAGCCGTAGAAAATGCAGAGCCACTCTTTAGCTGTCCATCAAACCTTAACAGGAGCTCACGATGAGATTTAGGGAGGAAATATAAGCACGATTTGGATCAATCTAAAGAAAGACAGGATGATCGAGCCAGCAACCAAAAGAGCTACCAACCCGAGAGCGTAATATCTCCAGTACCCCACTATATCCGATGACTACAACAGATCCATAGCAGCGTGAGCATCTCAGGGGGAGAAGGAGAGAACGGAGCCATGTACTGAGGGATAATTATCCTCCACCGCTGGAGCCTGCAAACACACAGCACAGGATTTCACACCCACAATCCCGTCTGTATTTCAGACAGCGCCTGTAAACATTGAGCGATGACATACTGTATGAAGCCTGGAAGGCTACTCGACTGAGTGGATGATGGTTTTGTGCAGGGATTGTGTCGGACAGTATGATGGAAAATAATAAAGATATCACTGACTTGAGTTCCTCTAAAATATATTTAAGAACACGGCGCTTGTTCTGGAATAAATGCCGAGGACACGTGTTTGAATTTCTGATAATGCTGTTCGGTTTGACTAATGGAACCCGTTACGTTTGCACCACTGGTTTTGCTGCTTGCGCCTGGCAAATTTTTGACGCTCTGGGGGAACGCTTAGATGTTTTATGTAGAACAAAGCCTTAGCCTCAGATGCTCTACATGCAGAGTGTGTGGTATATTTAGTACGCTTTGTTGGTGACAAGCTTCAGAATCATGAATGTTGTCATCTAATTGGTTAGTCAAACTTCTGTTTATCTCAGACAGAAAAAAAAAAAAAACTTTTTAACACTGTCATATAAGAAGCTATGTGGAGAAATATATACAGTCAATAAGTATCTATTTTCCAGCATTTTGAAGCAATTAGTAAACGAGACAAGTAAACAAGACACTGGCATTGTTACTGATGGAGACTTGGAAATTTCATCAAAATAGCAATTAGCATTTTTCTCAGTAAGCGCTTTTTTTCCCCTTAATTAGCATTTCCTAACCTATACTGAAGAATGTATTCTACGTTCAATATTTTATGTGCTAGAGCTTCTCAAACGTTTTTGCAGCCAGTAAGAGTAAAACAATTTTCCAGGGACCCCCTTTGTGATCACAGGAGAGATTTCACCTTAAGAGCAACAGGACGAACATATAAAATCATCATTTATTCAGGCCATTCGGTGGTTACTTTTTATTCCCGAACCTCTCCGCTCACCCCGTGTATCATATTAACGGCACTTCCTGCTTTTGTTATAATTACACTTAGATTAAATTTTCATACGTTATTTATTATTTATGCTTGCGTGTTTAGTTATCGAGTTGTAGTGGAATCTCTTTCATGTCGAGAAACTGGCAATTAAGCTCCAACTATTTTAATTAAATTGATTGTAATCTCCATGTGATTTGAGGGTAATTTGCATGTATATTTCCTTGGATATAAATTACGGGCACCTGGGAGTCCCCAGATACCACGTTGAGAATGAAGCTGCTAGAGTCGGGGATATTTCCTTAATAATCAGGGACAAGAACCACCTAATTTCACGGGACCAACCACAGACCTTTCCCCAAAGCCCATGATCAAATATGCAAGAGTATCTCTTTTATCCACTAAGTCCACGAGCTATATCTTTGCCGTATTCTAGGAGACGTTTTTAACCACGAAAACACCACCAATCAAATTGCATCAATCAATCGGCCAAATCCTTTAACCGGAACAAAAATATCAGATGCTCCGAGGATGATATTGACGCAGAAACCTGTTTGAGTTCCTGATAATCCCGTTCAGTTTGAATAATCCGACTGATTACATTGGTGCCACTGCTTTCGTCTGCTTTCTCGTGGCGAGATCCGTTGTGTTCACAAGGCTCGTTTCGGAGATCTAACAAATCGGCGACTTTCCTGAAAGATCCCGGAACGTGACCGGGAACGTGTACAAAAATATCAAATGATTTAAAAGAGTACGTTTTCTGTAATGTGCAGGCGCTGGTTAAAAAGTTTCTCTCTGCGTATAGTGTAAAATACTGTAGATTGCCAACTATTGCTCTACATAATGCAGGCATATTCTGTCTCTTTCCGTCCACCTGAAAAATGCGCAATAGCATGCCACTTCCTCTGTAATGATGATGTCAAATTGTATAAACGAATGTCGTTTGGATTGGATGGCGACGCCAGTAAGGCTTCTGTCGGCGTCTGCTTGCCTGACGCAGTGAGTCAGAGTTGAGCTGAAATCTAGCTGGAGGGCTAGACATGGCATGAAAGGGTTTAATTAGAATAAACTGTGAGTTTGGACAAACTCGATGAGGGATATATGCGTGCGAGTGTGTGTGTGCATGTGTGCTCCCTGGAAGCCGTGGCCTTGTAAAATTGGATCCGAAGCTGCGCTGCTGATCACCGTGTGAGCGGATGCGCCATCAAACCGAATAGAAATGGCCAAATATCGGCGTAGTGTTTGCTTTCGGTGGTATGAATGTGCTTCGTAACTCCCAATTTCATTTCTCTCACTCGCTTCCCGAAGCAGGTGGGTGTGTGATAGAGAGCAGGCCAAGACGAGGAGACACAGGAGCATTTGTCTCTGCGCTGTAAATGATTCCACTGGGCTTCGGAAGGACTGGGAAGCAAATATATAAATAAATGCAAAACAGGTTATTGATATTGTTCTTGCCTCATGAGGTAGTTTACAGGAAAATGTGCAGATTACAGTCAGAGTGATGTATGGCCTATTGTTCTTGCTGGAACGGTCAATGAATATTTAAACACCTCCAGCCTGGTGCCCATTAACAAGCATCGTTCTTTTTTTTTGAGGGAGGAAATAACTCCAAACACACCGAAACCAGTTTAGCAAATTGGGCGACGGAGTTAACTTGGGTGGCTGACTTTCTCCCAGCTGAACCCTTGATTAATTTGCGTGTTGGTGCAGAAATTGAAAGACAAACCACTTTCCACTTTTGTGTTCTGCACCTTGTGTTGAGCTTATTGGTTCTTATTATGTACAAACATTCCACGTCAACGACGGTGTGACGGTATGATGAAACGGATTTAGGATAACTACTCCACTATAAGATGATTATTTTCCACTTCCAGAAGTGCTTTATTCTCTTTTTGTTTAACCACAGCGATTTCCCAACGATGACATATTTGTTTTATTAATTAAAGACTGCCATGTTATGTGGCTTAGCGGTTAGCACGTTTGCCTCGCACCTCCGGGGTTGGCGGGGAGGGAATCCCGCCTCTGCCCTTTCTCCCTGTGCTTCGGGGGTTTCCTCCAGGTACTCCAGTTTCCTCCTTCAGTCCACTCACATGCCTTGTAGGCTGATGGCATTTCCAAATTGTCTGTAGAGTGTGAATGTGTGTGCGATTGTGCCCTGTGTTGGGTTGGTACCCTGTCCAGGGTGTCCGCCATCTCATGCCCTAAGTTCCCTGCGAGAGGCTCCAGGCTCCCTGTGACCCCGTCTAGGATAAATGGTATGGATGGATGGATGTCGTACTATTTATCCATTTATAGTTGCATTTAATGTTGTGGAATGTCAGTGAAACAAGTCGTTTCCTCTTCTAACGTATGTTATAGCAGCTATAAACAGTCGTTCCCTCACCAGCTTCTCTTTCTATCGAAGGTCGCGAGATGAAAAAAATACACGTTACCGGGACAACCGCGAAGCGTAAACTCCTAAAGACTGTCGCAAACCCCGAAAGTCGTTACTTTAGAAAATAACGGCGTATTAGAACGAGTGCATTCATATAAACCTGTGCGATACTATTCGACCCTTCTGACCAATCACAATCCCGAATGTGACCAGTCAAATTCTTTTAAAGTGATGTATTTCAGATACTCCCTGGTACGCGTGACGATAAACAGTCGAATTTTATTCCCGCACCGAGTAAAAACGTTTACTAATGATGCATCATTTGCTGTGATTGTTATAGGATTTGGCTTATTTGGCTTGTAAAAAGGCCTGGTATGTCATTTATTTCTCCTGCGTTCTAATTTTGTTCGATTTATCGTCTCCCACGGCTCCGCGAGGCTCCACTAGAGCCTGATAGCAAATTTTTCGAATTGCAGAAACAACGTCCTCCCTCTGTGATTATCTGGATTCTTTTCATTTCTCTTCCGTAATACAACATTCCTCTGGAAAAGTCCTCACGTCAGTGCTTGTGACTTGCTAGAGCAATCTGATTTATTTATTTATTTATGTATGTGTTTTTGCGGATTTGTTTTTCCTCTGCGGTCTCTGACAGGTCTGTTGTTCGTGCAGCACAGAGTCAAGCAAGCACCACGACCCTTTCGCTAGCGCGTTCACGGGAGCTGAGGATGGATAACGGCTCGTGCTGTATGAGGAAGTGCGAAGGCTCGTGCTGGGTTCAGAACACCTCGGTGTCTTTACCATTGCTGATCAGAATTCAGCAGGCCGAGTACGACTTCAGCGCTTCCTAAGACAGCCGACGTTTTGTTCTAATCTTGCCTTTACGGTGCTTAAAAATATTGGCGCTCAGGATCCCCCGATTCTCCGCCCCTCCCCCGCTGTTATTTTATATTCCTAGCTAATTTGTTTAATCATATTTCTCAAACCTGATTGCGTAATTCTTCGCTAATGTATGTCAAAGCCATTTGCTCTAATTAACCGCGAGCAGCGGAGACGCTAACACGGACACGTAGAAGAGGGAACTAATTGACGCAATACCAGCAACACGGTGTTAAGAGTGTGCATGTGGAAGTGTACGGTGTCACAACAGTTTCAGAAATGAAGCGTAAACAGGAATCTTTCTCTAATGGTAAAAAAAAAAACTATAATACCTTGCTCCAAACATATATATATATATATATTCCTATAATGCTTATCAAGTTGCTTAATAAGGTGGCTCTACAAA
>NC_071283.1:14552126-14567126 GCF_023375685.1 Ictalurus furcatus | reverse complement strand
AAATTGGAAGTAATGGCTGATAAACTACGACAGTCTTTTGGAATTGATATCGATAACGTCTCCCTGCTGCAACAAATACCATTACAAACCATCAGCTAGCCATTAAAACCATTGCTAGTACCATTACCATTATGGGTCCTTAATGGTATCCACTAGACATATCTTGCCACCAATAGAAGGCAACAAATTACCAGTAGAGACCCACACAGACCATTACAGCTTCCATTAAAACCAATACAACTCCCATTATAACCATTAAAAGCATTACACATTCTGAAGAAGGTTTCTACTAGGTTTTTTTTTGGGGGGGGGGGGTGTTCAGCAAGGCTCTCTCAATATAAGTTTAGTACTGCAAATTTTCTCATCCGTCTTTATTCCATCTGGGGAATTAGGTACAACTCGATCATTTCATTTCCATCTGGCTCTTCTTCCCTTCGTAAGAAGAGCGAAATAGCAGTGAGTCAAAGATAGTCTTCATCATTTGAGTCCAATCCGTGTTGGGATTTTACAAGCAGGTGCTGCCTCTTGCAGTGGAGTCCAACTATTTATATATATCTTCATCCTCCATCATTAAAAGATTACAAGTTTGGACTTGGATTTAATCGCCATCTGTTTTCATGATATAAATAAATAAAGAAAGAAAGAAAGAAAGAAAGAAAGAAAGCTTGAAATCTTCTAGAGAAAGCAAGTTAGCCTTCATCTGATCCTCCCATATTGGTAGCTGTCTTGTAACAGAAGAGGACCAGATTAGTGGAACAGGGGCAGAAAATCAAAAATGAAACAAAAAAAAAGGTAAAATACTTCCTTTTTGGCAATTATAACATCATTTTTAAAAAAATATATAGTCCATATGAAAAGTATTACCTCACAGTATTGTGTTCACAGGGAGATCATTAAAAAAAAAAGTTACAGTAATAATAATAAAATAACCAAATAAGTCAATAAACCTGGTGAGTGGTGTAAGGGCTCTATTACAACGACAGGTTTTAAGGTTGAAAGGCGAGTTTTATATTTGTACACATCACAAATGTGTAAGATATACAAGAGTTTGATCACTGAGAAGACGTGGAAATATTTTACTACAGAGTTCACCGTGAGACGTTAAAACGCGTCCAAATACAGGCTGACGTTTAACAGTTCCTGAGTTCCTCCTGTTCGTTCTCATGATGTGTCTGCTGCTTTACTAAACCCAAGCTCTTGTTTACCTGTGTTTGTGCGTGCGAGCGTGTGTTCTCATCATCACACCTCTCTCAGGACGGCCGAGCGTCGAGGGAAAAGTCGGCGGCACGCTATTCCCCGTACTCCCGTTACACCAGCCTGACTAAGACGTGAACTCGTACAGTGCGAATTCCATGCGTCGTCCATGCGACACAACAGAATGGCAAGCCGACAGACGCGACTCTCGCACGCTATCCCTCATCTCCGCCGGTCCCACGTGTAGGCCGCGATCGGCTCGTTTCGCCGAGCGACGCCTCAGAGGGAGCGAATAAAAGGCAGAGAGCGCGACGCTCCTCCTCGCAGTTGCTAAGTGCTGCGGAAAATCTCAGCAAGGACACAGATTTCATGTCTATATATAGGCAGAGGAAATTAAAATCAGGAAACACGACATCTCGTGTACCTGTATTAACTATTAAGTATTGGCCCCCTTCTACCTCCAGCCGTTAATTGAAATGGACCACTAGATATTATTTATTTAGTGGAAATTCTCAGTACATTCAACATTACTTAGGATTGTTGCTAGGCAACAAGAAAATATAGACACCAAGCATCATCTAGTTTTGGAACTAACTCGCTTTTCCAACATGTACATAGCAGTTGTTATATTTGTTATATATAAACGATTTTACTGACTCGAAAACAAGCCGAAACGATCAGGAACGTCAATGTTCACGCCGAAAATTGTTCTCTAAAATTTTACGTTTATTTATTTCAGCAATTTTAGGTTTTCCTTTAGATTTTGTTTTTTATTTGCTAGTTGCCAGGCAACTAGGAAATATAACCGCCATGCGTAATCTAGCTAGCCACTGGGGCTCGTGGTTAATCTAGCTAGCTGTCAAGTGAAAATAAGTTGATAAATTACCTGCGATTATTAAAATTAAAACGTCTCAAATTACCTGCCAGATTAAGAAACAATAAAATGATCCCAACAACAACTTTTAAAAAGTTTTCAACAAAGAAAAAAGTCAAGATCTTGTCCAAGTTAAGTTAAGATTGTGAACGGAAACCATCAAATCCTGGAGTACCAGGAGGAAACCCCCAAATCAAGGGGAGAACATGCAGACTTCGTGTACACAAGGTGGAGGCAGGATTCGAGCCGCAACCCCGAAGGTGCGAGGAAAACATGCCAAACATTACCCCACCACCCCCCTCTCTGTGGCGAAGTCTTTACTTCAATTTCAATTTCCTACAATCCTGCAGAATCTTTCTGGCCTGTAGATTTAGCCATATAATTGTGTTACCGCTAGGAAATCAGAAACAAGTCCAGCTACAACTGATAATATACTACATAGCCAAAATTATGTGGACGCCTGGCCGTGACTCCCATATGTGGTTCTTCCGCAAACTCTTGCCACAACTCCATATTAATGCCATGTCTATGGAACGGGATGTTCAACAAGCACACATGGGTGTTATGGCCAGGTGTCTGCATACTTTTGACCATATAGTGTATCTCCGAGACAAATGTGAGCCAATACAGAAATCATCCCAAGGCCAGACTCACATCCCCGAGCCCTACGATGAGATTGAGATGCGTATTGTATTGTCCGAAAGGGGGAGATTCACAACTCTAGAATTTAGTCGCTTCAGATACAAATCCATCCTGATCAGGCGGTAAGGAGATATTCGTATCTGTTTAGAACACATTATCTGTTCATTCTGAAGTATGTCTTTGTATTGACTTCCATCCCTAATGTGTGTATAGGAACCCATACAAGATAACACAACTTGCACTGCTCTCTTTCTCCTCCTACTCTCTCTGAACCAGAAAAAGCATGAAAGACCCAATAGAGAACAAGTACGGGCGGGATATGAAGACTGCAGTTCTCAGCACTGTTCTTTATGAAAGAGTACACACTGGCACCCAAGCACACACACACACACACACACACACATACACACTCGGCTCTCTACTCTGATCTATCTCGTCTTTAATGAGGAGTGCGAAGCGAAACTCCTTCGCGAATCCGCCCATCTATTTTCGACAGATCTACCATCGCTTGCCCTTAAAAGACTCGTATATATGTCTTTGAGTTGGTGAAGTCCTTGGGGACTCCAACTCTCTCTTGTTTTATTTTGATTTGCTTTGTTGTGCGTGCATGTGTGTGTGTTTGTGAGTGTGAGTGTGGGTGCGGCGTAGTCGAGCTGTGGTTTTGAGGCTCAGATGTGAAGCAGGACCTGTGAATGTGATTCCGGGAGATGAGGGGGAGATGAGGAACACTCGCGGGGGTGAGCGAATACGCCATCGAATTCTGCATTATTAATCTCAAGGTGAAAAAGAAAATATGGAAACATGTTCGAAACAAGTCTCATTTCCTCACTCGGCTAGCAATGAGAGTGGAAGTCGAGGTGCGGTTCTTGGGTCCGTGTGAATCTCCGTGGTTTCGAGACGATAAAACAAACAGCAAAGATCTACAGCGAAGTTATTAAAAGTCTGCGCTAACATGCCGCCTGAACAGCTACTTCTTTTCAACGTTTTATAGGGTACTTAGCTTCCTGTAGTGTTCTACTTTGAATCCTTTTTAATACGGATATACTAGATGTCTAGGGTCCTACATAGAACTTTTAACGGTTCCCCCAAATGGCTCCCAATTCCCTGTGAATGAGCTGTTACTATAAATGAATCAACACCTTCTGACCAATCAGAATCCAGAAACCTGAATACAGAGGAAGAACGGTGAGTCAGGAGGAAACACTCTACTCAGTCGGAGTATAACGGCCGGGTAATGGCACGGTAATGCCATGATACCCAGAGCATTAGGAGAGAGCAAATGGGTGGGCTGGCCGCAGCCGTGCTACATTAGCTCCGGTGACCTCGTTTAGCGGTTCCGTATCACTTCTGTCTGCGAGGGGAGACGAGAAGGGTAGGGACAGCGAAAGGGTGATGCGTACTAAATGCAATTATACGCGAATCACAAGCCACGTAGCACATTATAGACAATTTCAATGACATCAATTATATTATATCGTCGTAAACTGGGCCTAATGCTTTAATATGCCGTTATGTCACAGTGCATTCGTTATGCTAATCCGGGTCTGATAATATTCATATGCTTTTGCGAACTTTCCATATGCTTGCCTGTTTAATGTGATGGAAATCGAGTCTGACCGGCCAAAATTAGATAAATATAAGTTAGTGATAGTGTCCCGTTTGATTTGAATGTAGACGAGCTGATTATGTTTGGACGTGTTTTATTTTTTTTTCTTCACAAAAAATTCGATTGCGATTCGAGAGAAACAGAATCAAGGAAGCTCTCACTTGACTTCCTTCCAAGATGGCTGCCGTTTTCATTCGGTTGATGCAGCTGACCCTGCAGTGCCAGCGACTGCCCCCCCCACCCCCCACCCCCAACCATCAAGTTTCATCTCATCTGTGAGTGCAAGCGTGCCGGAGCTATCACCGCTCATCTTTCACATCTTATCATCTCATCCGTTCATACGAGAACCCAGACGCGAGCGACCTACATGGAAGCATGTGAGGAGGAGAGAGAGAGAGAGAGAGAGAGAGAGAGAGAGCGAGCAGAGGGTGAATGAGTGTCTAATGAGTGTGCATATGAGAGAAAAAAATAGAGATGATGAGACAGAAAGATAAAGAGAAGCCGAAGCATTATCTGACAGGACTGTGAACGAAGCCGTGTAAGAGTGGGGGAGAAGAATCGAGTGATCGAGTAGAAAAATAAGGCAGAACGATGGCTGGAGAGATATTGAGTAAGGACACAGAGGAGGCAGCAGTTAGTGAAGGATGGAGCACAGGATTTTTTATTGGTGCCGGTAATTACAGTCCATAACACGTCATTCTGAGCAGTAACTCAATAAGAGGCTTTGTGTGGCGCTACAGTGAGCAATATCACACTCTCGACTCGACTGCGGAGGGGACGTCGTATACGTGGCAGAGTTATTGCGTTACGCGTGTTCGGTGTTGTCTGGAGCGCATCATGGCTGAAGGATCGAGCCAACCTTTTTGCTCCGACCAGTAACCAAATAAGAAGAGCCTCCTCTGGGGTTGGTGATGTGTGTTTCTGATTATATGTGTCTACTTTCAGAGTTAAGATAACCAATCCTTAGAAGAACCCCGCATTATTCTGGCCGGGATTGTGGTAGATCTGCAGCCTCCCAGGAATACAGGCAGGGATACACCTTGTATTGTAGCCATAGTACCATTCAGCTAGTCTACCCACTGACATGTTTTGGGAGGTAGGAGAGACCTGGAGAACCCGGAAGAAACCAATACACCGAGGCACAGGGAGAATGTGGAAAACTCCAGACAGACTAAAGCTCAAGATCAAACCGAGGACCCTCGCGGACCCTGGAGCTGTGAGGCAGTAATGCTACCTACTACACTACCCATTCATCCATCTTCTATACCGCTTATCCTCTTCAGGGTCATGGGGAACCTGGAGCCTATCCCAGGGAGCATGGGGCACAAGGCGGGATACACCCTGCACAGGGTGCCAATCCATCGCAGGGCACAATCACATACACACTCACACCCATTCATACACTACGGACACTTTAGACACGCCAATCAGCCTACCATGCATGTCTTTGGACTGGGGGAGGAAACCGGAGTACCCGGAAGAAACCCCCACACAGGGCCACGGTGGGATCGAACCCCCAACCCTGGAGGTGTGAGGCGAACGTGCTAACCGCTAAGCCATCATGTGCCCACCTATTACGCTATAGTGTTTAAAAGATGACCGTTTAAGTCACTTTGGAGGTGTAATACCGCTGACCGCAGACCTGTCTGTTGTTCTGTACAAAGTATTGGCACCCCACAATGGAAAGGACGCACTTTCTAGCTACCTTATCAGACACCTCGACCTTTTCTTTGTCCACTTTGTCAGTGTACATTTACGGACATTTTCCACGTCCGCTATGCGGTCAGCGGTCAATTCTACAACGTGACTTTTTTTCCTAATGACAGCGTATATGTTCATTCAAGCCCTGATTCTTCAAGCTGTGTGAACCTCTTAGCACAGAGATGCTAAATACAGAGCTAATTTACAAAAGTCTGATTACAGCTAAAGCACGGGAGGTTTCCGATCAGAGCCGCGTGTCAGACACTTTTTTTTTTCTTTCTTTAAATACGTTAAGTATTTCAAGTGTTCATTTTCAGGGTAACAGATGTAAAGATATGAAGAGAATGAGCGAACGTTAAAGAAGAGAAATCAATCGAGTTTAGCTTTGAATGTCAATCTTACGCATAGAAACCGTAACCATAGTGCGACGCTTGAAGTTGAGAGGAAGCTCAGAAGAACCAAGAGCAAGTGAAAAGAAAAATGAATAAAGCCTGGAGGACTGTATTGTCATAGCGCGTGGAGGTTGTTAAGTCTTGACACAATTTCTGAAGTCTGAAGTCTGCGGGCTGAGGTTATAAATAGAAACCCAATTTTTTTTTTTTTTTTATCATATAGCGTTATGTCTCGAAGTAAGAGACTGAGTAGGTTTACTAGGAATGGGTTTAGGGATGAATTGCGAGCGGATTTATATGTTGAAAAATGCGCTACGGATGATATGAGATGCTGTCGGTACTTGGCTGGGGGAGAGGGAAGAGAGGTTACAGAGGTCACGGGTTAAGGGTTACGCCACCAGGGATCAAGACTCGTGCATGTTACCATCACTAAATCGTATCATCTCGCTATCTCTCACTCTGGAAGACAACAATATAGTCTTATCGGGAGCCAACTGCATAAAAGATCTGCTTATCTTGGTTTGTGTGGATTATTACGTGAATTGCGGATTAAAATATTCGATTTTGGCGTTGAAACCCGACAGTCATCACATACTTCGATTACTTAATATATCGAGCGTAATACGTCATTTAAGACACGGCTATGTCTGTAAAAAATGACTTAATAGTTACATTCTCACTAGTCAATCGTTAGCCAGTTTCCGAACGCGATCGTTTTAATACAATTTCCATAACCGACTTGTGCAATAACCGGGTGCACGGTGGCTTAGTGGTTAGCACGTTCGCCTCCACGTGCTGCGGGGGTTTCCTCCGGGTACTCCGGTTTCCTCCCCCAGTCCAAAGACACGCATGGTAGGCTGATTGGCGTGTCTAAAGTGTCCGTAGTGTATGAACGGGTGTGTGAGTGTGTATGTGATTGTGCCCTGCGATGGATTGGCACCCTGTCCAGGGTGTACCCCGCCTTGTGCCCCATGCTCCCTGGGATAGGCTCCAGGTTCCCCGTGACCCTGAAGTGAAGGATAAGCGGTATAGAAGATGGATGGATGGATGGATGGACTTGTGCAATAGCATGTTCTCTGTGTCAGATTGAGGAATTTGAAGATCCTCTAACTATAGACCTGCGATTAAAGACGTAAACGCGGCGTTCGCGTAAACACAAAGTGAGCATGTGGTAGTAAGGATATTTTGTTTCTGTCCGTTAGCATGCTTTGTTGAGAATTTGTGATCGACACGACTAAAGTTGTCGCTTCCCTGTGTGTTGTATGGAGTCCCCGTATCGGTGCCCGTATTTCAGACGAACGTAGAGAGGATTTTAATCAGACATTTCTTACCTTGCCGGAACTTTGTGGTCAGCCATCTTGGGTAGTAGCAGGACTAAATTGTCACGAACGAAGAATCGAATCTTTTTTTTTTTATAATGATTTTGTAGTGTAATTATACACTTGGCTTAAGGGATTAGCTGGTTTAAGTTGCTATGAATATTTCCCGGTTGTGTCAGTGTCATGATGACTTCAAGCACTAGAACGGAGCGTGTGTTCAATACTGCGTGTTTTACATCGTCATAAGAAGGCCAGAAGAAGAAGAAAGAAAAAAAAAACACATTCTTTTATATAGCCGTCATGTGATTGTGGTATTTTATTACGTTATCCATGGATTATTACATTCACTGTGACATCCATTAAGGGAAAATAATGTGCACTTTAATGATCAGCTCTTGGTTTTGCCGTTCTTGGCATTCCAATAATAGTCAGCAAAAGGATTTTTTGATTCTCTTATGTGGTATTTTGCTAAAGGTGTTTCAATTAAAGTGATGCAGAGTACTGGCTGTGTACGCTGTTTCTCACCATGTTTTTAACGTTTTAATCTTGTTCTGCTTAATGTACTCTGTTTTTTTTTTTATTCTTTTTCTTTTTCTCCCATTTGCTTTTATCTGTTTTCTTTTGTTGTTGTTGGGGGGGGGGGTTTTGGTAGAAGTATAATATAAGGCTGCAATTTATTTAAATACAGTCATCGCGGATGCGTCTCAGTTAATTAGTCCATAAATGTTGCTTGTCTCCTATTGTGCTGTCCACCGAACCTGTTACGAGGCAGGTGAAATATTAATCTGCTTTCTCTTTCTGGACAGCTTAATTACGTTTGAAAGTGTGTGTGTGTGTGTGTGTGTGTGTGTGTGTGTGTGTTTTTTCCTACCTGGCCTCAGAAGGCTTTTAAAAGTGAACGCCAAGTACAGCCATACTGATTCTTAATTACGCTTCTGTTGAAAAAATAAATAAAGAAATAAAACAGCACCGAAGCTCCAGAGATTGCCCTGCCATGGAGATTGTATGTGTCATTCATTCTAAGACAGTAATTCTTTAGAGAGAGAGAAAAGAAAAACAAATAAGAAATGAAAAACACAAGTATGACATTTGGAACTATTTTCTATTACAGCGGCTTCGAATTCTTTGTAAGTTGATAATGATATCTTGAAAGATTTTTATATATATATATATATATATATATATATATATATATATATATATATTTTTTTTTTTCCTCAACTCTAATAATTCCTCATAAAGCTATCTACTACAATACAATAATGTGCTGTAAACAATTCCTGGAAAAGTTCAAATATAAACACTGCACCGCATAATAATAAAGCAACTTTAATATTTATGGACAGTCATAAAAGCATATCGTAGCATATTGCGAAATCTGCTTTATTTGAAAGCGGATAAGAATCTTCGATTGGAATCAGGTGTGTGTAATCAGAAGTCAGGTGAGCTGGAGCATTGGGAGTTGTAGTTCAGAGCGGCCATGTTTAATAGGCCACGGTGCAGCATGGGCGTTGCAGCCGGATGCTGATTCTGGCACTGATGTGAAACGTGTGAAGATCGAATAAGAATGTGAAAACGAATCAATTGAAAATCACGAATCAACAAATGAGTCATGTGGAAATAAATGAATCGTGGAGGTGGGATCACTCGAAACCAAATGAATAATGTTCAATAATCACGTGAAAGTTTATGCATCATGTTAAAATCACATGTGGAAAGGAATGAGTCATGGAAAAAAATTCTCAAGTGGCAAAACATTAAACATTTGGGGTCACGTGAAAGTAAAAGAATCATGTGGAAAAACCATGCATGAGAATGAATTAATTGTGTGCTAAAATCGTGTAATCATGTAAATATACATGTATCACGTGTAAAAAAAAAAAATAATAATAATGAATAAATCCGATATGAAGATGAATGAATTGTTTGGAAAAATCACATGACGGTAAATAAATCACGTGCAGAAATAATATGTGGAAATAACCGAATCACGTGGAAGAACCTCGTGAAAAGTTCACGTGATTTTTCTCTTCGGTGTGGCTTCATCGAAATTGTTGCCTTTTTTTTTTCCCTTCTGCTTTTCTAATATGTGTTCCTGAGCATTTTGAAGCAAGAAGGCCTGTGAGGAGGATATAAAAAAAAAAAAGGGAAATAAATAATTAAATAAGTGAAATAAAAAATCGATGCGGCCGTCTAGTATTGCCGTTCTCTCCGCTGAGTCATTACTCTCAGCCAATTATGGCTCGTAACAGCCAGCGTTATTTGTATGAAAATATCACGCAGAGCATCGACTTGACCTCCTCCACACCCACCCAGCATGATACAGTCCCTGATCGATAATTAACTCACCAGAGCTCTGTCTCTTGTTCTGCCTCAATCTATACGCAAGTGCTGCTGGAAAGAAACGTGTTGATCGGAAATCAGAATCAGAACCGCACCGTTCACTTCATAGTTACTGGTTTGTGATATCTTAATGGAGAGGTCATGTATGGAGCAGGGAAATAGAGAAACGCTCACAGACCGAGAACAGCGCGTTTAATTATATTATCGTCCGTCTGGAGGAAAGAGAGGATCGGAAGATGCGGTTTTGATAATGGCCGATGGGATATCAGTCTTTCGGCAGCATAACGGATGACGTCGAGTCGTTTCCACGCAGTTAGCATCGATGCCGCCGGTGAGGAAGCCAAACAGACTTTGCCTGAGCGTCTGCCTTTCGGTTCCTCCGATCGATTAGCACAGAAGCTCAGGTTCATCCTGTCGTCCGTCTTCGTCTATCACAGACTGAAAACAGATACAGCCGGCCGAAGTTAGCTGATTTATAACAACTTTACGTGATCAAATGCCTTTCAAGTTCACACGATGGCCTGACACGTAAATTAACTTGTCAGAATGATGTAGAGTCTCGTGTAAAAGAACCTTGTCCTATCTTGGTGAGTGACAGGAGTTTCCTTGCCCTCTCAGGGTAGCCATTAATGGACATGGCTCCAATCTCATCAGCTACATGGTCTTGGCTATCTTCAGGGCTCAGCTTCCAGGACTTGGAGTCTTTATACGGGTTGCACAAGTACGAATTTTTACTAGTAACAAAAAAAAAAAAACTAGTTGTATAATCATCCTTTCCCTAGTTGAAGCAAAAACTGTTTCAGGATGTCGATATCGTTGTGCTTTGTGCAGGCTACAATTCCAGCCTTAATGCTGTTTCGGCTGCAACGTCAATGACAAAAGTAGAGCCATCCATCCATTAACCATACCGCTTATCCTACGCAGGGAGCCTGGAGCCTATCCCAGGGAACTCGGGGCATGAGGCGGGGGACACCCTGGATGGGGTACGAACCAACTGCAGGGCACACCCATTCACACACTACGTACAATTTGGAAATGCCAGTCAGCCTACAATGTATGTGTGTGGACTGGGGGGAGGAAACCTCTCTGGAATACCCAGAGGAAACCCCCCAAAGCACGGGGAGAACATGCAAACTCCACGCACACAGGGTTGAGGTAGGATTTGAACCCCCAACTCTGGAGGTGAGGCAAATGTGCTAACCAATAAGCCACGTAGATTCTTGTACACGCGGAAACTCCTCATCGCTTAATGAAGAGTCCGAAAGGTTTTCTTTTTCCACCATGTTCAACTCCGGCATCAGTAGCATTCGTAAACGAGTCTGGATTGGACCCTTTGATCCGGCTTGCGCTGCCGATTTGAGGCTAAACCAGATGAGTGGTTCTGAATAGTGATGTGCAACCCGCGGCTTGGAAATCGCTCTTTCGCAAGGTGCTGGACATGTGCAGAATTCACTCTGACGGAGTGTAAGGGTTTTATTTCCTCTATTTTTAGCTTTAAAAAAACGAAAACATTCTTCAGAATGTGCACATATCTGCACATACTTCATGTCAAAGTGATTTCAAAGTGTTACCGGTCCGTTAAAGTAAAATGATTGTTTGTCAAAAGGCTTGCTTTTCTCAGTGTAGTGAATGTAGAACTAGTCTATACAACCCCCCGGTCTTCACCTTCACTGCCACTTTCAAAAACAAAGTAGAGGTCAGCTGGAATTACAAGATCACTGAGGTGTGACTCAAATACCACGAGTCCGATCCGCTTGATTACGATCCGGAATTGCGTTAGATCTGTCGAAACCTTGCGGTGCCTCGAACTGAGACTTGAGACATATCACGGTAATGGGTTCAGTGCTTAAAAAAAAAGCTGTTTATCAGTGTCCATCATGTTGACGCTGAGCAAACGAGTCTTGAAGTCCGCGGACGGTAATGTGGGCACGTATGTAGTCGCTTTCAAAACACGAAGCAGAAATTGAAGCCTGAATCGCATAAGCACCAAGCTGTGACTCAAATACGACGAGTCCGATCAGCTTGATTACAATCCGGAATTGCATTAGATCTGTGGAAAACCGCCTCGGATCGGCACCAGGACGTCACCAGGATGCAAAAATAAAAAACGAAGCTGTTTATCAGCGTCCATCACGTCGAATGAGATCTGAGGGGTTCCATGAACCGACACAATGGAGCTCGTCTCCCGGAGTGCCGCAGCCTTTATTACCTTTTTCTCCTGCTAGGAGATGACTGATAACGCCAATGAGACAATGAGCGAAGGAGGTGATAATACACCAGTGATGTTGGGTGTTTTACCAGAAGCGCAGTTAAGGATGGATTTGATAAACTGGAACATGTGAAGATGAACAGCCACGACCCAGGCTTATAAATTCCCTTACACGCCCGGGTATATTGCTAAAGCTCTGTCTCAGAGTCAGAGGCACTGAATATGTCCTTTGGTAATACGTGAAATGGAGATTTAGGCAGGTTGTTTGATGGTTCCTTGTCTCCTTGAACCTTTTCCTCTCATGGTATGTCAACACTTGTAGAGAAATTCTTGAAAACGTAGGGTTTTTTGACCATCTCTGAACATTATTCTTAAAGCGTTAACAGTTTATTACCACCTGCTGAGCTAAGTGGGCATTTTTGAAAAGTTTTTTTTTTTTTTTAAAAATGCTGTCTAAGTGGACTTTTCTTTGAAAAATGAGAGGTAATGGAGGGAAATACCTTTTCACAAACATCCGTATACATGTGCGATCGGGATCCTGAACGAGACAGACGGAGATGAAAGGAAGAGTACAAAGACAGACAAACGACTAGCAATTATCTAATATTAGACAGAGGGAAAGAGCCCAGTCTCGAGCGGTCCTCGAGGTAGCCGTGCTTTTTTGGTACTTTTTGAGTCCAACGATCTATCCTTCCCGCTGACCTCGAAATCTTCAGACAGACGCAGGTAATTATCACAGTGTGGGGAAAAGAGGTCGCACCTGCTACCACACAAGACAAACACACGCATCTCCAGCCTCCATCCTCATTCCCTTGCTCGACCACAACAGGAAGAGTTTTAGATCTACAGACCATTCAGGTCTAATCTAGGAAATAAAGTTACACTTATTCCAATGTAAAGTAGGCCAGACAAAAATAAATAAATAAATAAATAAATAAATAAATACATTTGATCCAGTTTAGCAACCAATAACACATCAACAGCTTCTCTTCAGTGTGTTCATTTATCTCTGTTTATCCGTAAGGTAAGCTCCGAACGCACAAAAGCATTGAACAGTGCACTGAACAGCATCGTGCATAAGTATTCACCCCCCCCCCCCCCCCCCCGCCCATTTTCCACACTTTGCGCTGCTGCAACCTGGAACTGAAATAGGACGGTCACGAATGTACCGTAGGAGAAAATTATTTCCGTTCAAAAAAAAAAAATTCTCTGCAAAAGTATTCACCCCCATTGCTGTGAAACTCACGAATTAGTTACAAAAATTTTTTAAAAGAGAAAAACAGAGATACAAAAAATTTTTTTTTTTTTAAAGAGAAAATACGGGGCTTCTATAGCAGATCCTTTGTTATATATTTTATAATTTATATACATATATATATGTATATATATATATAATATGTATCTGTTTTATTGTTTAGCTGAAGGTAATACTTGCAGTACAGCATCCTTCATCCTGTCCTCGTTTTCTTCTCTACGGACTAGGAAGTTGATCAATGTCAAAAGATGTTGAGATGTTGTCTAGCAAGTATTGAAGGAGCGACCTTAATAACTTTGCTTTTCTTCTGTTAAGAAGAAAGCAACTAAGACTAGTTATGGTCGCCTTGGAGCCACCTGGATCTAGCAGAAAGAGTGTGTGTGTGTGTGTGTGTGTGTGTGTGTGTGTGTGTGTGTGTGTATGGAGAGCCCTTCATTCTATCAATAAAACCATCACAGGCATCATAAAGAATGCTGACATTTACAGCGCGAGTCTGGGGTCAAGGAGAAGGAGCCGAGAAGATCATTACTTCTCAGAGAGGGAGCGAGGGAGAGGGATACGTGGCAAGAAAGTATCACTACGATGCCGAGAAAAGCAACAAGTATCTCGGAGACAGTGAAGTCCTGATTTCGTCTTATCCCGGTGACACGAGAGAGATCGCATGTCTGGACGAGCATGCCGATGAGATCGTGAATAATCTACAAACAGAGGAAATGGGGTGACGCAGGCTCGTAGCTCGCCCCTTTTGGAAAGAAACCAGCTTTCTGAAGATGGCAAAACAACCTCATTACTAGCTAACAGACACATTAGTAAAGAAATGTGACCTAACCGTACTAAACGCTGCTTGTGTTCTAATTAGATTTAGGTTTTCTTAAAACATTCACTCGCTGTATAGTCTCCGAGGGGGGAAAAAAAGGTTTTATCTAGCATCCTAAAGCCTTGTTTTACTTTCCTATTAGAGAACACTTAAACATTTAGTGCATCTACAGCCAAGGCTTTTCTCTTACAAAACAAGTGCTCTAATTAGTACCTCTTTAGCATAATAGAAACATGTTCTAGATCTCTACTATCCAATGCGTGCATAGGGCTTTACACAGTACATCTTGGTATTTAAGAAAGGAATATGAACATGTATGGCATGTTAGAGCTATCTTTATTATGAATTATTCCAGAATATATGAATGAAAATGACTACGTAACTACATTTAGGCTCAGAAATGAAAAGTGTATATGTTTAGCCCTGAATTTCTTTGGTCTTGGCGATATACAGTATTAAGTGTAACTATAAACGGATAATAAGGACCCTGTGTTGTCATGTATGATGTGTTATAGAGTAGACAGTCCTTATAATGGTGTTATTGCTGTTAAATGCATTTGAAACACTGCAATGAAGCGTAGTGGTTTATTGGGTATACTTAGAACAGTATAACTGTAGAGTGCCTTATGAACGTGTTCTAACATATGA